>NC_133622.1:219539701-219749701 GCF_048593235.1 Sminthopsis crassicaudata | reverse complement strand
AGGAGCCAAAACTTTATTACAAAATGTCAAAGCGCCAAGTGATTTTAGTGTTGTTATTTACATTTCCAATAAGGTTTGTAACAGCAATTTGAAATAATAGTTGTGTTGACTTTTCAGCCATCAGTTTTTTAAGTTCGTTTGACTGGGAGGAGAGGAGAGGAAGAGGAGGATGGAAGGATGGTGATTATCTTATATCTTCTAAGTTGAAAGTCTATATAACTAGGAAACTGAGCATGATGGTATCAGTGCCAGTTGACTCCATTTCTGGAGGGCAGGAATTGTGCCCAGTGGTGGTTGCGAGCCAGTCTTATAAGATGGTTTGTTTTCTTAATTTACTACATGAAACAGTTTTTCTCTAATGGCACCTGGCATGTCATCTACTAAATGCACCTTAATGTCTTCATCAATCACCTCAGAATGCTCTTGCATGCATCAGTTGTTGACATTCCCCCCCTCCCCAACAAATAAATGAGGGGAATGATTTATCCGAAGCCACCAATCACTTGTGGGGCTCCTTAAGTGGCACTCCAGGGAAAAACGACCAAAAGCATTACTGTGCTCCTTCCTCTTGGGCTGTATGGAAGAGAAACTTTGCTCATAAGTCTTCATGAAGGATGTTCCTGGGAATTTGCCCACTGGGATCCAGTTTGTTCCCAGGGCTTTCAGAAGGTTGTTATTTCTCTTTTCCTTGGTGGAAAATGGCCTTAAGACCGAGGGAGCAAACCACCGGCCTTTTGTGTTGCAGGTGGACGATGGTCTGGAAACCCAAGAACCTTCCATAAATTCACAAGAAATGTCATGAGCAAATAAGGTATAACCTGGGAGTTATACCTAGAGGCAACAAAATGGCTAAGTAGACAGAACAGTGGTTCTGGATTTAGGAACACCAACATTCAAGTCTGACCTCAAATATTTGCTTCATGTGTCTCTCCGTTTTATTGATTATAAAATGGGGATCATACCAACACTTACACAGCAGAGTTATTGTGAGCATCAGAAATAGTATCTGGCATAAAGTAGCACAGTCCCTGGCCCATAAAAGGTGCTTACGAAATTTTTGTTTCCTTCTTGATATTTTTCTGTTACCTAGATACAAACCGCTTTCTTTGATTGTGATTTCCATGCCATCTGGCCATACACTGGAATACCATCATGGGCATTTTATCATCTGCTCTGATGCCATATGTATACCTCTCCACCACTATCTGCTTTTAGAACAATAATAAAATCAGTGCTGCCATTTTAACTGGAAAAGGGATGAGAAACCATTGCTCTGGGACTCTTATTTATTTATATGATTTATGAATTTTTTATTTATCTTATTTATGAAATGTATAATTTCCAAGACAGTCTAGACCTCAACTCTTTTCCCTGGCCACCTTGTCCTTCCCCTACACCCTACTTCCTTGAGGGAAAAGATTGCTTCACAGTTTCATTTGTATCTCCAATATCTGGCATACTGTGGGTGCTTAATAAATGCCTGCTTATTTGATTCAGTCTCAGTCTATTCATCTAGGGACTATGGGCTTCCATCAGATGTACACAGCAAACACTTAATAAGTACTCTTTGGATTGAATTGACTCAGAAAACTCGAGTGTTGAAAAGCAGTCTTGGTCTAAGTCTGGATTAAAAACCATCTCCAAAATATTGGACAAGTGGTCATCTGGCCTCTAGGTTTAAATATGTATTTTTACATATTGTCTTTTCTCAATAGGGCACTAGGTGGTGCCACAGAGTCCTGGCCTGGGCCTGGAGTCAGGAAAGCTCATCTTTGAGAGTTCAAATCCAGCCTCAGACACTTCCCAGCTATGTGACCTCTGGAGAATCACTTTATCCTGTTTGCCTCAATTTCCTCGTCTGTAAAATGACATGAAGAAGAAAATGGCAAATTATTCCAATGTCTTTGCCAAGAAAACTCGAAATGGGATCATGAAGAATTGGACACAAATGAAAAAAGACTCAATACTTTTTTTGATAGAATGTGAACTCCTTGAGGGCAAAGACTTGATTTCTTCGTCATTATATATCCCCACAGCCTTGAAGAGCTCATAGTAAGGGCTTAATAATGAATGCTCATTGGATTGAATTGGAAGGAAACCCATTATCTACCCCCCAATGTTGCAAGTTTGATTTTTAGCATAGCTCTAAAGATTAGGAAAGTTTCCTTCCATCAAGCAAAATTTACCTCTTTGAAGTTTCCATTCATCACTTTTACTTCTCCCCTCCAGGGCCAAATAGAGTATATTCCCTCTTCGCTTGACAGTCCTTCATATACTTTACCATAGCTCCCCTGACCCCCTCATCTTCTCTTCATGGGCCATTGATCTCAAGGGCCTTCACCATTCTGGACACCCTTTTCTCTATGCTCGGCAGCTTTTGATGGACCTTCGGTGCCCAGAACTGAACACGATGGCTCCAGATGTGCTCTTGTCAAAGCAGAAGATGCCTTAGGATCTTTACTCTATTCTGGAAGTACAGGTCAATAGGAAGCAAAATCAGTGAAGGAACAAAGGAAAGGTAATACAGTGATGCAGATGCTGGATTAGACATCAGGAAAGTGTGAATTTGAACTCTCCCGCTGATACTATCCTAGACAAATCACTTACACCAGTCTCCTTATCTGTAAAAATGGGGATGATAATAATAACATTTATTTCTTAGGTTTGTTTTGAGACATTTGTATCTAAAATACTTTGCAAGTGTTAACACTTGTGAGCTAATATTATTACATAAGGTACAGTATAGCATTACATACAGTACAGCACTTAGGATAGAATCCTTTTTTTTAAATGATCACAGATTTGGTTCATCAAACTGCAGAGGTCCTTGAACTGGGGGACCTAAGGGTCTCCTGACATTTTAACACTTTCTATGTGTTCCCATTTCCTTTAGAATTACCCAATCTTTGATTTTCAGGATCAAAAAGACTGTAGTCACCTTCCTCCTTAGTTCTTGACCCCAAACCTTTAAAATATATACCTTTGAAGGTTTCACCTGAGAGAACATATCAAAATCAGTTCTATAGAAATGATACAGGGAAATCTACAAGGCACCTAGTTTCTGCATCCGAATATTTCTGAATCATACATTTCTATATGTAACACATTATATAAAATGGTGTACAATATATATACATATGTACATGCTATACATAAACATGCACACATTGATGTGTGTGTACTCCAATAGTTTCCTGGATCTGTGATCTCATTGATATAGACATAAAGATAGATAGCTATGTAAAATTCACAAAAATATAGAATATAATCTTCCCAACAAAAAAATTATCTAAATTTTACTTTGAATATATTTTCTATCTACTTATATGAACACATAAAAATAGACTATTTCATGAAATATTTTTATTAGATCAAATGAGGTAATATTTGATGTAAAGCACTTAACACAGTACTTGGCACACAGTAAGTCTTTAATAAATCCTTATTTCCTTCTTCAAAGCAGGGGCTATTCCACTTTTGTCTTTGTATCATTAGAACCTAGCCTGATGAAAAGCACAGAGTAGGTGTTTTATAAATGTGTGTTGACTAATTTAATATATAACATATAAATTATAAAATATATCCATACATACATATATCTCTGTTACCCCTATCTCTCTACCTTTGAAACATATGCATTCCTCAGTAATGTGGAAATTATGTGACCAAGAGAATTTCTGTTCTTGTAACTAGAAATATATCTTTATGAAGGCAGCAAATTATCCTGTTTGGGGTCAGGACAACCATTCATATCTCACCTCTGATACTTACTAGAAGTGTGATTCTGGCCATGTCCCTTAACTCTCTATACCGCTGAAAACTTCCCAAGATGTCTCTACTCAGACTGACTAAGTAGGTTGCATTCTGCACTAGTGAAACGGTTCTCACAATGGAATTTCTCTCCTCTGCCACCAGTCTCCCCTCTACCTTAAGTCACAGATCATTTGTGCATATGAGCGTAACAAGGATGAATTTAATTCATATCTGCAAATTACCTTCTTCAGCAATATGGATAAAGATTCCAGTGGTATCTGCATATTATATATAATATTGATAAATCAGAAGACAATCACATTTGCATATAATGTTGATGATAACTAGCATTTAGGTAGTGCTTACTATGTGCTAGCTACTGTGCTAAGTACTTTACAATTATGATCTCTTTAAAAAAAAAAATGCCTAATACCAAGGGAAAGGACAGACAGCAAAGATCTCATTGACATACATTTAGTGTTTCCAAATGATATAAAGTTGGGAGAAACATGAATCTTCCTGTATCTTTCTTCCATTGTTCTCTAAGTGGCTTAGAAACCAGCATTAGAAGTCAGGACCAAACTCAGAAAGATGGCTTCCTGGAATAGCCCAGGTTGTCAGTGTCATTGGCTATGACTGGAATCTGCTAACTCCAGAAGACTCAACCTATATCATCTATTGTTCTCTTGTATTTCCTTTTTCACTTAAAATAGGTTGTAATACATCTGCAGAGGGAAACAAAGAAATGTACTATTAAAAAAAATTAGACTAATATGTCTAACCAGTAGATGATCTGGTTCATATCGTTATTGGTCCACAAACAAGCTGTCTAACCTTGAAAAAATCATTTCAACTGAGCTTCAGTTTCTTGGTAAAATGAACAGGATTGGTCTTGGTCATCTCTAAGGGTCCAGCTCCTTGATATTATGCCTATGCTTTGGATATTGTGCCTAGTGAATAACAGGTTATAGGAACAGATCTTAGATTATAATGCTAATGCTTGATGGGAATTTAGAGGTCAGCTAATCTGGCCACTTAATTTTAATTTTAATTTATGGAATAAAACGAGCAATGCAATAACATGGTATCATAAAAATATGATTGCACTTGAAACTTCAAATACATTATGTACAACTTGCTATTTCTTTTAAATATATAATGAAATTATCATGTAAATTTCTTCCCCCTCCCCTTTTTTCCCTCTCCTTGCCCTATCCTAGAGATGGCTGCTATTGGACAGATACACATATATATGTGTGTATGTGTATGTATAAAGAGATTGGATGGTATGTATATGTATGCATATATATATATACATACACACAGATACACATGCATATTTATTGTGTAAATAGATATGTATTAAATATGCAACAGATATATGTTATATGCAATAATATATATGTAATATGTAATAGGTATATATTATCCATGGGATACTATATATATATATTATTATTCTATACATACTTCTACTTATCAGTTCTTTCTCTAGGTACAGATAACCTCTTTCTTCTTGTGTCCTTTATAGTTAATTTGGTAGTATAATAGAGTACATATAAGTAGAGTATAATATATATTTTATATAAAGTATATATTATATATACTATATATTTTTATAGTACATATATTTATATATTATATATACTATTCATATATTATATATACTCTATTAAATACAATATAGATTATATATAATATATAGACCAAATATTTTCTATATAATATATAGAGTATGTAAAAGTAGAGTATAATACTCTACTTTTACATATGAGAAGACTAATGATTAAGTGTGTTAATGACTTGCTCATGATCTCACTGATTACAAAAATGGTGGAATCAAAATTCGATTTCAGGTTCTCCAATTTTAAAGCAACATAACACTGACTTGGAAGTCAGAGGACCCATGTTTGAATCCTTATGTAACTATTTTTACTTCCTATGAAACCATAGGCAATTTATTTCCCTTCACTGGTTATTTAGATTCCATCTCTCTTAAAATTAAGAGATTGAAATAGAAGGTCTCTCCAGATGGTTAAAATTATGGTCCTAAAATCCTACCATATGTCGGGGTGGGGACAAAAAAAAGGGCAGGGGGAGACAGGATTCTGTGTTAAAATTCCTATCAAAACTCGAATTTCTCAGACCAGTAAGTCTGACTTCAGGCCTTCCCATGATAAATGTCTTTCCTAAACCATACATTGATAGATTTAGTTCCTTGATGTCAGGCCATGCTTGAACAACAAGGGCAGGTGAATAGCCTTGTTGCACTAGTGATTTAGAGTTTGCTGGCTCTCTGTCGGCCACAGAGAGCTGGCTGGACCCGTCTGAACAGTCATTACGGCGTCTCTGCAATGGGCTTTTCCAATGCTGTGGCACTTGAGAGATTGCTTGGGGAAAATGTGTTGCTCTTAAAGTCGCCTTTTCCCAGGAAATGAATTATGTATCTCAGGCTTGGGGACAATAAGCCCATGACTTCAGCCGCAGTTGTGGATTCAGCAGTATCGTATTTACAAATATGAATATTTATTTTCATGCCATGGAGGCTGGGGTGGTAGTATTTGCAGGGAAGAGCTTGGCTGGGATGCTGAGGACATCACCTACCGCTTTTTACTGCTCAGCACTCTCCGGGCTATTTAAAGAACCCTTTCGTCACCATCACTTTGGACCAACCTTAAAAACAATTTAGTTGAGATCTACCGTCTCAACGGCTCCTCAGATCTGTAATGCTGACCTAGAGGCAATTGTATGTGTAGCTGTACAGCTTGGCTGTTCATTTATCTGCCCATACGTGGCTCCTTTCTTATGTAACTACTTACCAACAAGGTTGACAGTCGTCACCCATCAAGTGAAATCTCTGTTCATTTATAACTGGCTATCTAGATTATTTCTCTGTAGGCAAAGAAAAGTTGGAATGGGGTGGCATGGTGGGTACACACCAATATATTCTTCCTGTAGGTCTTTTATTAAATTCCTACTCTATGCAATCAATCGGTGAAGTATTTATTATAGAAAGCAAGAAGCAGTATGGTGTAGCCGAGAGCCATCATGAAGACCTGAGTTCAAATGCTTCCTCGCTGCTTCTTTGCTATGTGACTAAGGGCACAGGCAAGTGGGATGGGGGGAAAGTACTGCACCTAAAGTCAAAAAGACACGAATTCAAATTCAGCTTCAGATGTGAGCCCCTTAACATCTGTCTGCCTCAGTTTCTTCTGTTATAAAATAGGGATAATACTAGCACCTACCTCTTAGGGTTTTGTAAGGATATAATATTTGTAAAGCACTTAGTGGGGCAGCTAGGTGATGCAGTCAATAGAATTCTACACATGGAGTAAAAAAAATACAAAAAACTGAATTCAAATGTGACCTCTAACACTCAGTAGCTGATTGACCTTAAACTCTGCTTGCTTCAGTTTCCTTCCTTCATTTTCTCTTCCCCCCCCCCCCCCTGAGGCTGGGGTTAAGTGACTTGCCCAGGGTCACACAGCTAGGAAGTGTAAAGTGTCTAAGATAGATTTGAACTCGGGTCCTCCTGAATTCAGGGCTGATGCTCTATCCACTGCGCCACCTAGCTGCCCCCTGCTTCAGTTTCCTTATCTGTAAAATGAGCTGGAGAAGGAAATGGCAAATCACTCCAGCATCTTTGACAAGAAAACCCCAAATGAGGTCATAAAGTGTTAGACATGACTTAAATTGCAGAACCAAAAACAAAGCATTTACCACAGTGCCCGGCACAGAGAGCACCAGATAAATGTCAGCTATTTATCAATGAGGATGGTGAAGGTGATGATAATGATGATGATGGTGGTGGTAGTGATGATGATGATGATGTCACTTAAACTTTGCCCCCACGCAACTCTCTAAGATTGTAAATTTAAAATGAATTGCTGATCTGTATCCACAGAACCCTGGAACCAGGGATTACTCCCTATTGGAGGTAATGGCAACGTTGAAACCAGAGGGCTGTCTTACCCTGGCCCACTCCTTAAAAATTAGAAGATAAAGACCCACCTTTGGTTGCACAAACACATTCTGAGTCATTCCTCTCATAGGAGAGCTGGTGATCTGCCCGTACTTCTTCATCCAGTTCCTCTGAGTGAAATGACTGACCAATGTTAACATTCACGTTGCATGGAATATGTGGGACTTGACCACGTGGCTATGAGCTCATCATTGCATAATGTGCAAACCTGTTGGGGTTCTAGATTCTGAGATTGCATGATTGATTCTTTAGGCTCACATCCCAGGAGAATTAGGTAGCCCATTTGATATCATGAACAATGAAAAACGCTGTTCTCAGGGAGGCTGCAGTTACTCCCTTTCCCTCATTAACATTATTTTATCTATCCATCCATCCATGCATCCATCTATCCATCCATCCATGGTTTCCTCAATAAACATTTATAATATACCTAATACAGCTAATTCATTTCACTAGCCATTGAGATGGGAATATTTGTTATTTCATTAACATAGGGACCTCCAAAGTGAGGAAACATCCTCCACCAGTGCAGATCACCTTTCCTGAAACCTAGAATCTTAGCAAATTGTTTCAAGGGACACTGAGAGGTTAAGTCACTTGCTTGGGGTCACACAGGCAGGATATGTCAGAGGTCTTCCTAGCTCCAAGACCAGCTTTCTAGCTACTGCAATCTGCAGAAGAAAAATAAGGTACATCCTCATTTTAAGGGTTGTTCAAGCTCAGATCTCTCTTCTTGCAATCTTATGATTCATTGGTTTCCAAATTTAAAAAAAAAGTAGACTTCTTTTTAGAGATAAACTTATTTCATAGGCCTTTGCCCACATGATGGTAGGAACCGATGTTCATTTGACTCTTTAAAGCTTGCAAAGTGCCTTACATTTTGTATCTCATCTGAGCCTCATTTAAAGCTCCTGTGAGACAGATACTATGGGCATTTTTATTCCCATTTAACAGACAGGGGATTTGAGACTGATTGAGGTTTGGTGACTTGTTCAGGATCACACAGTAAGATGTCAAGGACAGGATTAGAACTCAGACCCAGCACTCTATGTGCTACATTGTGTATACTAATAGTGTATATTGTGAATTTAATAATATTTGTAAATGGATCAGAATTGTATTCATCAGATTTACCTCTTTAAAATCCCCATTCCATCATTCACATGACATCTGTCACGGTCAAAATGAAAAAGCATCACGGGCAGCTAGGTGGCGCAGTGGATAGAGCACCAGCCCTGAATTCAGGAGGATGCGAGTTCAAATCTAATCTCAGGCTCTTAACACTTCCTAGTTGTGTAACCCTGGGCAAGTCACTTAACCCCAGCCTCAAAATAAAAAAAAAAAAAATGAAAAAGCATCATATGCATATATTTTCACTGGCACTATTTTTGCAATAACTGGGATCGCCAGTAGCCTCTGGCCCCTAGATTTAGACCCACTGCTGTAACCCACAGAACTCTTCTCTCAATATTTGTCTTTTGGTCCTTGTCTCTGTCTTTCTGTCTTGTCTGTCCCTATCTCCATCTCTCTTGGTCTTTCTTTTTCTCTCCCAGTCTCTGTCTCTGTCTCCCTCCTCTCTCCTTATTATTCATATACTGTAGCTTATATCCCCTGCTGGTATTTTCCTTACTCATTCAATGATTATCACGAACCATATTTTCCTTTGAAGGCCTCCATTATCACCTTGATGATCTCATTTGATCCTCACAACAACTTTGCAAAGGTAGGTGCGATTATTAGCCCCATTTTACAGTTGAGGAAACTAAGGTTAAGTGACTTGTGCAGGGTCACACAATTAATAAGTATCTTGGGCCACTTTTGAACTCAGGTCTTCCTTATTCCAAGCCCAGAGCTCTATCTACTATACCATCAGTAGTCAAAAATTAATACAAAGAAGTAATGAATATGTAGCTGAACCTTGATTCCACTCTGTCTACAAAGCCTATGTTTATACACAAACACACACACACACACACACACACACACACACACACACACACACACACACAAAATATACCATAAACTTTTAATTTTCCTGAGCTTCCATTTACTTATTTATGAAATCACTTGAATAATACCAAACTCTTACCCATCTCAAAGGGTTCTTGTAAATAGCCAGGCAAGACTCAACGGT
Source organism: Sminthopsis crassicaudata (assembly GCF_048593235.1). Lineage (NCBI taxonomy): Eukaryota > Metazoa > Chordata > Mammalia > Dasyuromorphia > Dasyuridae > Sminthopsis > Sminthopsis crassicaudata. The sequence goes on along the minus strand of NC_133622.1, from coordinate 219,739,832 downwards.
TACCAACATATTTACTGGTAGACTTGCTGGAAAATGGTCTCCTGTAGCCACCAAAATTGATTTGATTCAATTCAACAAACATTTATTAAGTGTCTGCTGTGTACCAGATATAGTAGAAGGCACTGGTAATACTAAAACAAAATTAAAAAAAAAAGCATCCTTTGCTTTCAATGAGTTTATATTCTATTGCAGCAAAAATGTTGGATAGAGCACCAGCCCTGAAGTCAGGAGGACCTGAGTTCAAATCTGGCCTCAGACACTTAACACTTCCTAGCGGTGTGACCCTGGGCAAGTCACTTAACCCCAATTACCTCAACAACAACAACAAAATGTTGGCCAAAGGAAAAAGAAGAACAAAAGTGAGAACACTTGGGGAAGATGTTGTTTGGTTCCATCATATAAAGATCATATCTGCAATTAGCATGGTATGCTAATTATTATTATTATTATTATTATGCATACTATGGTATGCAGAGTTGACTTGAATAAAGAAAGCCACTCATTCAAATTTTTCCTTTGCTGTGTAACCCCGAAATTGTCCCTTAGTCTCTGAGAGCTCTGGACAACTAAGATGAGGTACAGAATAGTTACCTATCTGCACTGGCAAAAGAATTTTCCTAATCAGCAATTCCTTCGATCATTGAGTTCACACATCTGGGCCAAGAAATGTTATAATATATGGACTTTTCATTATATATTTATCTCGTTAAATATTATATATTTCAGCCACACATGTGCCAAGCTATATTTTAACTATATATTTCTCGGGCCAGGTTACTTCGATTGTTTGCCATTTTTGATGAATATGGGCAATATTTGAAAGGTTAGAGATGATGACCATCATTTCCAATATATGGCTTATAATCTCTCAGCTGACAACTCAAGCAAAGCCTTTTTTTCCTTTTCTTTGAGATAGTATTGGAGATCTCTGGCGCAAATGAAGCCTCCCTAATCTGTACCCATTGTCCATTTACACATGAGCAAATATGTTAAACTGTTCATAAAATGATAAAATAATTCTAAAGATGAATGCAAAATGACTTTTGAAAAGACACGAAACAGTACATTACATTCCACTCTGGGTAATGCCTGCCAGCCTTGCAAAGGCCAAGGATTTGATAAAATACCAATTTCAGGGATGGGAAGAGGTGATGCCTTAAGTGAAGGACTCCCAACTCAACGCAATGTAAGACTAATTTTGTCGTGGAATAAGGAGCAGTAGACTTTTTTTTTTTCTACCTTTTGTAATTCAGCAATTCTGACGCTAATAAATTAGAGTAAGTGGTTTGCCTGGGACAAGGAGAAAATTGGATACGGAATGAAGAATTAACAATGATGTTAATGAGAAAATGGCCCTTTTGTAATTTTTATACTAGAATTTACTAGGCAGAGCAATGAGCTCTTCATAAATTTGTGGGTTTTTTTTTTTTTTTTTGGTAAAAAATATTTGCTCTTTTTAAAAATGTTTCCAGTTTCTTCCAAGGTCAGAGAAGACAATCTCTACTTTGTCACATTATGCTTTCGCGTATGGTTTGATGTTTTAATGAAATTGTTACAGAACGGTACATCAGCTGTGTACGTGTCACTGGTGGGGCATCCTTCACAAACAATTAGGTCTTTATGAGACATGTGATAGTCCCTATACTTATCACATGCTTTCTGGCCCAGTTGAATAAAACACCATTTAAAATCAACCAGAATTAGTCCAGATTCCCCTCCCCCAAAGAAAAGAAACTGTCTTATTTTAGGGGAGAGGGGTTATTAAATCTTCCAGGTCACTCATATCCTGACTACAAATAAATCTTCCTGGGACTGAAAGGATTTCAGATATATTCCTTTTTTTTTGGTATGGCAATAAGAAGAATGCAATTATTGAATGTCATCTAGTCCACCAAAATTTTCATTTTACAGAGGAGAAAAGTTATGACTTATCCAAAGACACATAGTAAAATAGTAAAGCAGGAGCTCAACTCCAAGTAGAAACTTTGTTTTCAAGATTTAGAACTTGATGTCCATCAATTGAGGAATGGCTGAATAAGTTGTGGTTTATGAAAGTCATGGAATATTATTGTTCTATAAAAATGAGCACATTGATTTTAGAAAGGCTGGAAAGATTTATATGAACTGATGCAGAGTGAAACAAACAGAACCAGGAATGCATTGTGCACAATAATAGCAAGATTGTGTAATGATCAATTATGAAAAGACTTGATTCTTCTCCGAAGTTCAGTGATCCAAGGCAATCCCAATAGACTTTGGATAGAAAATGCCATCTGCATCTAGAGAGAGAACCTATGGACACGAAATGCAAATCAACACATGCTATGTTAACTTTTTTTTTTCTTTTTCTTCTATTTTTCTTTTTTTTCATGGTTTTTCCCTTTTGTTCTGATTTCTCTCTCCCAACATGATTCACAAGGAAATGTGTTTTTAAAAAAGAAATATAAACATATAACCAGAAAAATAAAAATTTAAAAAAAATGATGATTTGGAACTGAAAGAACAGCTTTGAAAAAAACCTGATCTCAATTTATAAATGAAAAACTGAGACTGACAGAAGTTAAGTGACTAGTACTTGCTTTTTTACATGTTTTCTCTCATTAGGATATAAGCTCCTTGAGGACAAGTACTAATTTTGTCATTCGGTCCATATCTAGCATTTAGTACAGAACCTAGAGATATTGTAAGAATTTAATGACTACTTATTAATGGACCAAGGTCACATAGTTTGGGAGTTTCAGAAACAAGACATGAACCCAGATTTTCCTACCTCAAAATCAGCATTCCTTCTACTCCACCATGATGCTTCTGTAATGGTGTTTAGCACAATGCTTGGACCACAGTAGGTGCCCTATAAATGTCAACTGTTATTATTGTTGTTGTGATAATAATAATGTTCAAAAATATTAAGTGACTTCCATGAAGGACAAGAGCTAGAAGAGGAGCAGAAATAACTGGAAAGGAGCAGAACTAATTTCCAATCTTTCTCCTAAATTTAGTGTCTATAAGAATTCAAACACTAAGAGAATTCTTCCATAATGAGGCATAAGTCCTGATGTCTGATACTACTTAGGACAGTCAATCATGCTTTGTTCTATGACTCCAAACTCTACCCCTAACTCTAGCCATCATTCTGCTACTTCATTTCTGGTTCACCATGGGGACTGGGATACTGAGTGAATCAGTGAAAAAGCCATCTCTATTATTGAGAATAGAGAAATGACTCAAGGATGCATCCCGTTGATGGTGAAATCTCCATACAGGAAGAGGTGGCTTGTCAATACTGAACCCTTGCTGTAGATTGCCAGCTAGAAGAAGGATTAGACTCGTACTATTTGACATCAGAGAGCAGAATTAGGAAGAAAGGATAGAAGTTTCAAAGAAACAAAGTTGACACCAGGAAAAATGTCCAATTTTTTGGCAGAATCAATTACCTTCCGGTAAAGAACTCAATGGAATTCTTCAGGGAAATGTTTAATGACGGCTTGTTAGGTATCCTGAAAAAGGAATTTTATTCAGGATATTCTTCCATTTATCTCTATCATGGGAGAAGCAGCATGACAAGCAGACAAAATCTGAGTTAAAAAAAAAAAAACAGATATGGGTTCAAATTCTTCCTCAGATACTGTGTGACTCTGGACCAGTTTCTTAGCCACTCTGTGTCTCATTTTCCTCAACTTTAAAATGAAGGGATTGGATTTCCTTTCTAGGTTGAAATATACTATCCAATGAATGAATTGATCAAGCCAGATTCTTATACTTCCCCGCCATATTGTCACTGATTTTTTTTTTGCTTTTTATTCAATATCAATACAGTTTGTACACACAGTCCCTAATGAAATGGTGAGAATTGAGATGATGGTGGCGGTGGGACTAGTAGCAAATAAACAAAAGTATGAGTCTTTGTCAAATGCATTTTCTTATTTGTTGTTCATGGCACCAAAGAAGGAGATAAGGTAAGTGTTTTCCTTGTACCTATTTTAGAGCTAAGGAAGGCAAAGCCTGATTGGTAAAGAGGCAGCTGTCGATGGTCGAGCCAGTGAAAAATTCTATTCTGGATGCTCAGATCAAAATGCTGGCAAAGGAAGAAGGGCAGAGGTGACCATCTGTGTGGAAACTGTGACTCTGAGCTTGGCCTTGAACCTGGGGTTTTCCCCCATGAACTTACTTTATTTCCTGGCTCTTCCTCCTGGCTCAGGGAGTCTGTGACCAGATGCAGGGAGAGAGGAACACATTTCAGACCTGCTTTGCAAAGCCTAAATTTAGAGCCACCATGTAAATTAGAGATACCTACAGGCACAGAGTGTGCAAGAAATGATCCAGCCAGAGGGTAGGAATTTTGAGAAAAAAGAAAAAAAAAAAGAATAATTACCCAGCTTGTTCCCGAGAATTAGTATAGAGCTGATGGCATCTGTGGCCATCAGGGGGCTTTGGAAAGCATGGAATGTAGAATATTTAGTGGCTACTTCAGCTAGGCTAAAAGATCTTATTAGGTAGTCCCCAAAGAATGCCTTTGATTACAAATATTTTCACAAGAGACTAGATAGGTAGAGGTAGCTTTGGTTACCAAATGTTTATCTGTATATGCTCAGTGAGTGCCCTTGAAAATTGTAGAGCCTTAGGAAAAAAGGGCATGGATTTCCCAGAGCACTTAGCGTAATGAACATCCCTGACAAATCTCCACTGTCTTTCCATTGTACACAATAATAACCTAAAATGGCCAGGAAGGCCAGTGAAAAGCAAACTTTCACAAACATTTGTCCTAGAAGCATAGATTTTGACGTGGAAGAAGGTCTCTTCTTCGCCTCCTCCCCTCCCTACTTCCCCATTTCCAAGTTTTTACAGATGAGGAAAGGTCAAATGACTTGGCCAGGATCACACAGTATGTAAGATAGGATTTGAATATAAATCTGGTTATACCATCCTGAGCATTCCCAGAGACTTTTTGACCTACCATTGGGTCAGAATCCACCCAGAGACATCCCTAGATCTCAGGGTTTTTAAAATTTAGGGTATGTGAAGAAAGCTGATTCCAGCTCCATACACCTTAAAAAAACAAAGACCTAAACAACCAGAGCCATTTAAAAGTGGAATAGACTCCTTTGATGAGTATCAAGTTTCCTATTACTGGCAGGCTTCAAGCAGAGATGAGGTGACTCCTTGTCAGGGAGGTCATAGAGGGGATTCATGATTCAGGTAGGAGTTGGATCAGGTGACCTCTAGGGTCCTTTTCAGCTCCTAACTATATGGGAATTTTTTTTTTAATTTTTAAAGCACTCCTGCTCATTCAAGAGCTAAGAACTTTGTAGGTCAAAGAGCATGAAATTTATGGATATTATCTGCCGCTACAGTTCGGTGTTTTAAAGGAAGAGGACAGTTTAAGTCATGGAGATCAGTGCTTATAAATCTTGGGAGTGATATTAATATGTGTGTGAATGTGTATATATGTACACATTTGGAAAAAAAGATTGATTACAAAGACCAGTTCTTGGGAAAGACAAGCAACTAATTGGTATTTAATTAATGGGGGTAAGTTATTAAATTAAAGATGTATAATCTTAATTATTTATCTTCATATAGGCGATGTGACATTCCATTCTTAGCTTATTAACAGTGAACCAGTTTTTTCCAAGCCTTCTGCTCAGACCGTATAAATAGTCTGAATTTGTTCACGTCTACCATGGGAACAGAATCTCCTTTGGGAAACTGCAGGTGTTTTGTGGTGTTTTTTTTTTTTTTTTAAACATGAGCTCATTTTTTTTTGTTGTTGTTTTAAAGATGTAAATTCACTTCAGAGTGAATTGTCTGAACACTAAGAGCAGGCAGTTCATTCCTGCACAGGAAAATGGATCTTCTTAATCTTAAGATCATACAACCTCAAGCTGAAAGGGACTTCAAAGACCATCCGGTCTAGCCCTTTCATTTCACAGATGACAAAAATGACAACAATGAAGGTTAAATGATCTGCCCAAAGAAACCTGGGTAATAAGCAGCAAATAAGCAGGATTTGAACCTCCAATTGTTGACACCGAATCCCCCACTCCTGGCATTGTACCATGCTGACAATGTCAGGGACAAGCTTCATTCAAGTGAATGACTGGTGATCAAATGGATGCTAAATAAGCAGATGGTACAAGGCACTGACCTTGAGGTGAGAGCAACCTCTACAAACCAATTCTACCAACTTTCCCCATCCTGCCAAGGGCTTGCTTTTAAGGTTCAGGATGAACTTGTAAAAAAAAAAAAAAAAAAGAAAAAGAAAAAGAAAAAGAAAAAGAAAAAGAAAAAGAAAAAAGAAAAGAAAGGAAAGGAAAAGAAAGGAAAGGAAAGGAAAGGAAAGGAAAGGAAAGGAAAGGAAAGGAAAGGAAAGGAAGGAATAGGAAAGAAAGGAAAGAAAGGAAAGGAAAGGAAAGGAAAGGAAAGGAAAGGAAAAGGAAGGAATGGAAAGGAAAAGGAAAGGAAAGGAAAGAAAGGAAAGGAAAGGAAAGGAAAGGAAAGGAAAGAAAGGAAAGGAAAGGAAAGGAAAAAGGAAAGGAAAGGAAAGGAAAAAGGAAAGGAAAGGAAAGGAAAGGAAAGGAAAGGAAAGGAAAGGAAAGGAAAGGAAAGGAAAGGAAAGGAAAGGAAAGGAAAGGAAAGGAAAGGAAAGGAAAGGAAAGGAAAGGAAAGGAAAGGAAAGGAAAGGAAAGGAAAGGAAAGAAAGGAAAGGAAAGGAAAGGAAAGGAAAGGAAAGGAAAGGAAAGGAAAGGAAAGGAAAGGAAAGGAAAGGAAAGGAAAAAGGGAAGGGAAGGGAAAGGGAAGGAAAGGGAAAAGGAAAAGGAGAAGGGAAGAGGGAAAAGGAAAAGGAGAGAAGGGAAGAAAAGACCAAAAAATAAATTATAGACTGAAAGAAGAAGTCTGGATAGCTCCAGAATGAAACTGACCCAAGCCAGACTTTGGCAGATGGGAATGAATTTGCCCCCCAAAACACTCCTTCTGACTGAAGCCCAATGAGAGAGGCAGGGGCAGGTTGCATCCAATTTATAAAGATGCCAGGCAGAGGCAAACTCATGAGGGATTTGGTACCGACTAGAAAGAAACCAGCTGAGATGCTACAGACTGTTTAGATGTTGAGTGCTTCTGACAGTCCAGTAAAGGGAAAGAAAGCTTTGTGACTTTTCCCTCCCAGATATTGTAGGATGAGGGGTATAGCCAGCAGGCTCTCAGTCTTTTCCACGTTAAGAAGCTTAATCTTTGTGCCTAATGTAAAGGCTTGGATTTCTCCAGCTTAGATATCTGTAAATCTAGAAAAAACAAAAAAAAATTTTCTCAGGATTTTCCCCCTTTTCCTTGCTCCTTTTCCTGAGTGAGGTCATTTTAAGTGAAGGAAGGTCTGTCCCCTTTAAGAGCAAATCACTTAAGAAGGCCTGGCTTCCTGCCAGGGTGGAAAGTGGAGCAGGAGGCATTTTAAGGCCCCCTCCCCAGCCCCTCCTTTTGAAAACTGTCATTTTCCCCACTGCTTCAGATCGGGTGATTAATCAAGGGGCCAGGGCTAGAGAGAAATCATCTTTACCTGCTTAAATCCCCCAGGTTCAAATGCATTTTAAGCGGGGCTTATTTTGAGACCCCTTTGTTGTTGTTGCCTAACCCTATGTTAAAGCAATTATTGTCTGGGAGGGTCACTTGGAGTTCAATGGTAGAGGAAAACTGGGGCCTGCCTGGTATTAACTGCCAAGCTTGCTTATGGAGGGTCTCTCCCTTAAAGGGACAGAGCCTCCTGTCAAGGGGGAGACATCTCCACTGACAAATCAGCTTAACCTTTAGGGACCCCTCTACCCAATATCCCTGGGCTTCCGAAGGATTTCAGGTTGAAGGTACTTTTCTTTGAACTCAAGAAATAAATGTATGATTCCGGCAATAACAAGATTATACCATGATCAATTCTGATGGACGGGGCTCTTCTCAACAATGAGATGATTCAGGTCAGTTCCGATGTTCTTGTGCTGAAGAGAGCCAATTATACCCAGAGAGGATTGTGGGAACTGAGTGTGGATCACAACATAATAATTTCACTTCTTTTGTTGTTGTTTGCTTGCATTTTGTTCACTTTCTCATTTTTTCTTCTTTGATCTGATTTTTCCTGTGCAATTGTGGAAATATGTATAGAAGAATTGCACATGTTTAACCTGTATTGAATTACTTGCCATCTAGGGGAGGACATGGGGAAAAAGCAGGGAAAAATTTGGAACACAAGGTTTTGCAAGGATCAGTGTTGAAAAATTATCCATGTATATGTGTTGAAAATAAAAAGCCTTAATAAAAAATAAATTTGAGATTTAAAAGGATTTAGGACAATGAGGTTTGGTGGAAAGGACATCGAATTGTATTGAATCAATGGGAGACCCTGAAACCATCTTCTTAAATCTTTGGACCTCGGTTTCCTTAGCAGCCAAATGAAAAGTTGGGGTAGCTTTAAAGCCCCCTCTGGATTTGGACCCTATGAATGCTAGATTAGCTAGGAATGCCAATATTGAATTCCTTAAGTATTCCTTAGATGGTCTAATTCTTCTCCTGGTCTCCATGAACTTTGCTGTTATTGTTTATTTTGATAACAATATTTTACTATCATTGATTTCTTTTTTAAATTCTCTGTATATTGTCTTATACATTTACCAATAATCTGAGAAGTTTCATCAGACTGCCATAGCGTCTTAACTGAGGTTAAGAACCCAAATTTAAAGCTAAAAGAGGCCTTTAGAAATCATCTAATCTTGAATCCCTTATTTAACAGATAAAGAAACTGAGGCACAAGGTAGGCGAGTGATTCATCAGTTGTCTCATAGCACGGTGGGAGATTCCAACATAGATTCTGGATCCCTCCTCCACTGTTTCTTATTTTAGGTGATTATTTTCAGCTTGACCTACAGGCCAGATGGAGGCTGCTTAGGACAAAGACCTTGAAAAGGATTTTTCCTCTCATTGAGTGTTAAAACTGGGTGGCTGCCCCACAGGGTTTTTTTTTTTTTTTTGGGGGGGGGGGAAACAAGGTCAAAATGTACTAAACCAGCAACTTATATCAGGATTTCTAGCTGCCATTTCTTATCTATCTGGGTCTTATCCTCCAACCTGGCCTTGAACCTCTTGAGGATGGGATTGGGGGGAGGAGCCAGAGGTTAAGTTAATGTAGTGTGGGCCACTACATTACACTACAGTATAGAAAAAGTCCTTGGTAATGATTCAGTCTGGGAAACCTGCTTCCAATTATTAGCTCTTTTATCTGCTGTGGAATGGCTCAGAGCTGGGAAATCTGGGGACAAATTCCTTCAGAATACATGTCTAAGTGTCCATTTTTTCCACTATAAAGGGGTAGACTCTCTTCTAGGTAATGGGGCTCTTGGGGCATAACAGCAACAGACCTGGGGGTTCTGAATTCTTCCCTTGGATCACAGTGATGATAAAGACCAGCTTCAAAAGCCCACTGAGGGGCAAACTTCAATCCTTTCCAATCTTCCCTGCTCTTTTGCACACTTAGCTTTCACGAGTGGGATAATATGGAATAGATACAGGACTGGAATCCCAACATCTCATTTTCTTCTCCTTAAAAGAAAGGGATTGGATGAGAAGATTTGCATGAACTATTAGAGTGAAGTAAACAGAACCAGGAGAAACATATACACAATGTCTGAAATGATTTTTAATTTTTATTTATTTAATTTTAATGCATGGACTAAAACAAGCATTTCCATAACCCAGATTAACTAAAAAAAGGACGAATGAAGGAATAGGCTATCTATCTACATCTGGAGAAAGAAAGGACAAATAGAAATATGTAGAGAATGATTTTATATATGTATGTGTGTGCACCTGAGCACACATACTTATTTGTGCCTAATTGTAGCAGCTATTTATTTTTAGAGAAAAACAGAAATCATAAGTTTAAAAAATCAGTAAATGACCACAGAGAATAAAGAACTTCCTGGCAAAGAAATGGTGAGAGAGTAGGGCAGAACGCAACACCCATTATCAAACGGGATCCCCATGTCTGCTGTTGCTGCTTTATTGTTTTTAATACAAAGGAAAGCTCAATTCTGAGTAAGGATGAAGAATGTGAGAAATTTGTAAATCCAGAGATTATTACAATGATATAAAAGCTACAGCATCAATGAAAAGAAGATGGGGTTTGATGAGATTAAGAGTTCTTTTTTAAAAATTCACTTTTTAGAATGAAATCAAATATACCAGATGTGCTGTTTATATGTTAATTTTAAAGGTGTGTTTTTATTTTAAGTGCATTTGCTTCTTCTTAGCTTGAAGCAGAAATGTTATATATGTTTTTCTTCCTCCTTTGTTTTCGAAGAGGATCTGATATAACGGGTGGTGTCTTGTGTGTGAATTGGATTTAAATGGGAGAGAATTGCACAAGTTATCAGCCTCACTCTCTCTTCCAAAGTCATAGAAGTGTGGACCAGAAGTTTAACCTGAAAGCCATGAGCTTGCATTTAAATATAAATATATATGTGTGTGTGTGTGTGTGTGTGTGTGTCTACATATAGCAACAGCTATATTTTAATAGAATTGGTTTCCTTGAAAATTCTAACTTTTATTTTATGCATTTAAGAACATGATTCTGAGAAGGGGACTACAGAGGACTCATCAGATTGCTTCCAAAGGTGTCTATGGAAAAAAAAAAAGTAAGATTAAGTTACTGTTGAGTCATTTCCAATTCTTTGTGACCCCTTTTAGGCTTCTCTTGGTAAAGATGCTGTTGCCATTTCCTTCTTCAGCCCCTTTTACAGATAAGGAAACTGAGACAAACAGGGTAAGGTGACCTGTCCAGGGTCACATAAAACTCCTGAGCTAAATGTCCTCTTAAAGGCCTTCCAGCCCCAGATCTATTATTTTTGGACTCTGATTCAGATTTGGAGCAGTTTCTACCTCCAGTTCTCCTCAGGGCCTTGAAGGACCAGCCCTCATTTGCTACTGAATCAAGCTAATCGTATTACTGAATGATGAATTTCGTGTACTAGTCTCAAGAGATTTCCTCAGACATCACAATGTGCCTTGAAGTCAGGAAGATGAAATTCCATGTGACTGGGCAAATCATTTTACCTCTGTGCCTCAATTTCATAATCTGTTAAATGGGGATAATCAACCAACTACTCTGTAGAGTTGTTATGAGAATTAAATGAGATCACATTCATAAAATGCTTTGCAAACCTTAAAGTGCCATATAAATTCTAGCTATTGTTGTTATTATTGTGTAGGTGAATGGTGGGAATCACAAACGTGGTCCAGGAAGTCTCCTAGCACGGCTGATTTAAAGCCTGTGTTCGACCAGCCCCTACAATTATGTGGTTGAGTCCCTGGGGGAAGGGGAGGAGAGGGTCATGACCTTTTGCCTTTCATAGGCCCGGCTTCGACCCTGTGGACATCACTGCCTACAATGCTGTTGAAAAAAAGGTAAAAAAAAGCTGATTTCAGCTGCCTAGCAGGGAACCATGGAGATGAGAGGTTTCCACATTCACTCTAGTTGAACAGAGAGCTTCCCCAGAGCACCATTTCCCAAGATGAAGGATGACTGTCTCTTCCTGATAGGAGCTTTCAGCCTGGTTTTGTGGAATACCGCACTGACTATTTTCGGCCTTATTCAGGGTTCTTACATTCAGGCTCTGCTGGGGAAATGCACCCAGATCCAAGTGCCCTAGCCACAAGATGGGTGCCTTGGAGATGTCATGGCGACAGGCTTTCTTTCTGAGGAGGTACTGTCCACAGAAACCATGGTGCTGAATCACCACAAATGGGGGAAAGTAAGTCTATTAAAAGCCAGGCTTGTTTTTCCCTTGCACCAGTGCATTTAGGCCCTCAGGGGCTGATGGGTGAAGCGTGGGGAGGATTGTGAAGTAATCAATACAATGTCTCTGAGGAAGCTAAGGGATTTTGGTCTTGCTTTGTCTGAGCTGAGGGTAGGAGGCAAGAGAAAAGGATTCTTTTTCAGTAGGGGGAGAAAAGAAAAATGCTAATAAAGAAAAATCGAAATAAAGCCTTCTGAACAGAACTCATTGCAAGAAATGACAGAATTCTACTGAGGTGAGCCTCAAAAATGAAATTTCTTTCTTATTCATTCTATTATATCAATAAACTATTTCAAAGTTTCCTCCTGTTTCTTAATTATATTTTTCCTCTGGAGTGCAACTAATCAGTTCGCAAGCATTGATAAATTGCCTACTATATGCATAGTTCCAGTGTGACGCAGGCAAAAGGATGCTGGATTTTAAGTTCAAGGATCTGAATTCAAATTTTGGTCATCATTTGCTTTAGGAAAATCATTTCTCCGGGTTTTAGTAATCCTCTTTGTAAAATGAGGGTATTGAATGATACAGTTCCTACATAAAATAGGAAATAGAGGAAAAGTCCATTTATTCCTATACTCTCAAGTGTTTTTATTAGGAATGGATGTTGGAATTTGTCAAATGCTTTTTCTGCATCTATTGAGATGATCATATGGTTTTTGTTAATTTGGTTATTGATATAGTTGATTATGCTCATAGTTTTCCTAATATTGAACCAGCCCTGCATTCCTGGTATAAATCCTACTTGGTCCTAGTGTATTATCCTGGGGATGATTTTCTGTAATCTTTTTGCTAATATTTTATTTAAGATATAAAATAAGAAATATAAATATGCAATCTTAATCTATGATTGACTTGCTTATTGGAGTGATATTAACCCAAAACTAAATACAAGTCATATTCAAAATAAATGCAAAATAATTGGGAGGAGGAATGAACATCTGGGGAAATGAGAGCTTGAACTGGGCCTTTCAGGGGGCAGGGAGTTCTAAGAGTTTTTTGAAGTGAAAAAAGAATTACAAGTCTGGAAGAAAAGTGAACATTTTCTACATGATTCCAATTTTAGTTTTTTTTTTTTTATTTCTCTATATGAAGGAATAATGGGATCCAAATGTACCAAAGATTAAAGAGAACCCACAGCTTGATTGCTGCTCAAGTCAAAATAACCCAATCCTTCAACTGATACATGCCACAGTGTTCTTTTCAACTCTTTCTTCCACCTAGTTTACTGAACCCAATAAAACCCATTTCTAAATGCCCTCAGTGTTCTATTTTAGGCCTTGGCACGTCACTCAATAAGCTCCCATTCCACTTTCATCCTGTGAACCAGGTCTAAACTAATAATTCTCCTCTGATTCCCAGAAGTCATTTGGTATAATTGAATTTTTTAAATATGTATTAAGTCCCTACTGCAGACAGAGCCCTGTGATGGGCTCTGGGGGGAAGCGCAAAGTTTAGATAAGAAGTGGCCTTTGCCTGTGGAATCCTATGATCATAGATTTACCATTAGAAAGGGAGGTAGATCACCCCATCCAATGTCTTCATTCTACAGATGGGGAAACTGAGACATAGAAGGGTGCTAATTCATCATCTATATTGTATTCAGTAAACTGGAAGGAAGAGTTGAAAGTACACTGTGTATGTTTCCTAGGCCCCCCATTCTTCTGTTTCTATCTCCTTAATAACATTATCAATTTTTATTAGTGTAAGAATTATCTCTGTGCAGATGACTTGAATCTTAATCCTAGTAGACAACTGGACATTTCAAAATGAATGTCCTGGGGAGAACTCAAAGTCAGCATGTCCAAAACTCAACTCATCTTTTCCCCAAAGCCTTCTTCCAGTTAATCAGTAAACTTTTATTAAGTATTTATACTTTGCCAAGTGCTCTACTGAATAATGGGGAAACCAAGAAAGGCAAAAACATAGTCTCTACTTTCCAAGGAGTATTGGGGGAGATGACCTTAGTAACCAGGTATGTAGAAGATACATGTATATTAATGAAGATGATCTGAAAGAGGAAGGTGTTAGTAGCTAGAGGAATTGGAGAAGGTCCTCAAGACTGCTTTTCAGACTTTTATTTTCCTTGGCTCCCCACACCCTCTTGCTCCAAAGTCATTCCCCTACCAAATCCTACTTCCACAACATCTCTTGCATTTGACCCCTACTCTGTACTCAGATAGACTCCACCTTAGTTAAGGCCTTCCTCACCTTTTGAGCCTCAATTATTGCAAGCTCTTGGATGGTTGTCCTGACTCTCATTGCTTCAGTTTGTCTTAGACATTGCTGCCAAAGTAATTTTCCTTAAAAAATACAGATTTGACCATGAGGCTCTCCTATTTAATCAATTCCAGTGGCTTTCTTGTGCTTCTAGGAGAAGATATAAATTCTTCTACTTAGTTTGAAAACCCTTCAGAACCAATACCAACCTATTTTTCATTTCTCCCCTTCCTGCATTGTGTGATCCAGCCAAATTGGCCTTTTCTCTGTTCTTCTTTGAGCTCTATTCTGAAATATACTTTCATATACAACATTGGGCTCCATTCTGGAATTACTCTCTTCTTTCCTCTGCTTTGTAGGGCCCCTTCTCTTCCTATAAGATTCAGTTCCAACGCCATCCTCTGGACTTTTTTCCCTAATTTTTCTAATTTTCCTAATCATCTCAACTCCTAGTATTCTCCTTGACAAACTTCCTTGTATTTAGCTTTTTGTTGTTTTATCATTTTCAGCCATGTCTGACCTTTGTGACCCCCTCTGGGCTTTTCTTGGCAAAGATACTGGGGTGGTCAATTGGATATAGAAATCTATCTTACACCATAAGAAAGTAGGAGGGAAAAGGAATAAAAGAAAGTTTGGGGGGGGACAAGTTTAGAAAGGAGGGCAGATTGGGAAAGGGGATAGCCAGGGGAAAAATATTTTTGAGGAGTGACAGGGTGAAAGGAGACAGAGAAAAGAATAAATGGAGAGAGGAAAATGGGATGGCGTTAGCAATGATAACTAACTTTTCCACTAACTGTGGAAAAAAAAAAAGTAAAACAAGTTTCTCTGATAAAGGCCTCATTTTTCAAATATATAGATAACTAAGTCAAACTTTTAAAAATAAGAGCCATTCCTCAACTGATAAATAATCAAAAGATATGAACAGTTTTCAGAAGAAGTAATAAAAGCAATTATTATAGCCATATGGGAAATAATGTTCTAAATCACTATTGATCAGAAAAATGCAAATTAAAATTTTGCATAAATGCAAAATTTATGCCCCAAAATGAATAAAATTGCATTTTTCTTTCTGAAATACTTCCACATATCTATTAGATTGACTAATAGGACAGAAAAGGAAAATGACAAATAATGGAGGCAATGTGGGGAAAATGAGATATTAATGCATTGTTGGTGAAGTTTTGACCTGATTCAAACATTTGTAAAGCAATGTGGAACTATGCCCAAAGAACTACACAAACATGCATACCCTTTGACATAGCAATACCACAACTAAGTCTGTATCTCAAAAGAAATAAAAAACAGAAAGAAGGACATGTATGTACAAAAATATTCATAACACTTTTCTGAAAGCAATTAG
Organism: Sminthopsis crassicaudata; assembly: GCF_048593235.1. NCBI lineage: Eukaryota > Metazoa > Chordata > Mammalia > Dasyuromorphia > Dasyuridae > Sminthopsis > Sminthopsis crassicaudata. The sequence goes on along the minus strand of NC_133622.1, from coordinate 219,724,427 downwards.
AAATTGAAGAGTGCCTGTCCATTAAGTAATAGCTAAACAAATTATTAAATGTGATTGGGATGGAATATTATCATGCTATAAAAGATGATAAGCAGGATGTTTTCAGAAAAACTTGGAAAGACTTACAGAAGCTGCTGCAAAGTGACATGTACCCTGTACAAAGTAACAGTGATATTGTAAGATGATCAGCTGTAGATGACTTAGTTATTCTCAGCAATGCAAGACAACCCTGAAGGATTTATGATGAAAAACACTGTCCATCCCCAGAGAAATAACGGATGGTCTCTGAATACAGATTGAACCATACTTTGTTTTACTTGAATTTTTTTTACTATGTTTTCTTTCACAACATGACTAATATGGACATATATCGAAGGGATTGGAGTGGGAAAAAGGGAGAGAATTTGGAACTCAAAGTTTTAAAAATGAATGTTGGAAATTGTTTTTACATGTAATTAGGGAAAAATAAAATGCTAAAGAAAAAGAAATATTTTTTAAAAAATATTGGAATGATTTGTTACTTCCTTTTCTGACTTATTTTACAGATGAGGACACTGAGAAAAAATGACTTGCAGAGGGTCACTTAGCTATAAGTGTCTGAGACTGTCTTTGAACTCAGATCTTCCTGACTCCAGGCACAGTATTCTAACCACTATGCCACCTAGTTGCATATATATATACATATATATACATATATATGTATATATATATGCAACTAGGTGTGTGTGTATGTGTGTATACATATATATATACACACATATATATGGTATATATATATATGTATTATATATATATATATATATATATCCATATATATAACATTTATATACATACTTATGTCTTTCACTAAAATGTAATTTTCGGGAGAATGAATTGTTTATTCTTTGTACTTGGATCCCTAATGAGTAGCACACTCACTGAATCATAAAGCCATTCATCAAGCATCTACTAAGTTCTGGATACTGGGCTAAGCATTGGGAATACAAAGAAAGGTATAAGACAGTACCTGACCACAAGGAGCTCACAATCTAAGGGAGGAGACAACACATAAAAAAAGTTTGTAAGTGGGGAAGTAAGGTTAGCAGTAAGGGATGGGAAGGGTATGATGATTTTGAGCTGCAGGTGGAAAATTATCTGAGGAGGTAAGGGTGTCCAAGTTGACTTCATCTGGAAGAATGATAAGTTTCTGAAGATTATCAACTCAAGAAAAATAGCCAGGTGGGAAATGATGAGGAAAATTCCCTTCAATGGAAGGGGTTCAGGAATATGCCCCCAGATATGCCCTTCCCTCCTCTGTTGGTACATAGTAGGAACTTAATACTTGGTGATTGATTGATGGATGGATGGATGGATGAAGGGATCTTCCTTCCCTCTGTTGGTGCATAGTAGGAACTTTGTACTGGTTGACTGATTGATTGATTAATTGATGAAGGTTTTGTTCGATGGAAGGAAAAACTTTCCTAATCTTTAAAGCTATGCAAAAAAATCAGACTTGCAGCCTTGAGGGAAAAGAGCTCGAATTTGTAATCTGAACATCTTGATTTAAATAATAGGCCTGTCATTATCTATGTGAATCTATTTTTCTAGAACTCAGTTTCTGCATCTGTAAAGTAATCAGGGAGAAGGATAGAATGTGGGGGCTGGGAGAGAAGGACTAAATCACCTTAAAGAGACCTTCCCGTACAAAAACATTTATTGAACACTGACTGTACGCCTACCACTGAACCAAGCTCTGGGAATACTAAAAGAGGCAAAAGAAATGTGAACATCATGTGACTGGCGGTGGTATTTGTCTTGTTTTGTCTTATGGAGTACTTACACTATGAAAGACAAACTTTTCGTCAATAATATTATGGCTGTCTAATAATAACAGCTGACATTTTGAATTTGCAAAATTTAAAAATTTAATTTTGCAAAGCCCCACGACAATCCTCTAAGACAAATAATATTCATATCATCATTCCCATTGAGTAAAGGAAGAAACCAAGACTTAGAGGTTCAGACTGACACGAAATTGTACAATTATCCAATTTGGGAAGCAAGATTTAAATCCAAGCCTGATCTGAATCAAAGTCTCTTCTACCATGGGACCCTGGATGGCCTTTGGGTAGATGGTGATACTTAAAATGTACATTGGAGGAAGGGTGGAAAAACACCTGAATAATGCCTTGAAAAATTGGAAAATCATCCGAGTTTCAGGAAGATTGGAGGAATCTCACAGATGATCTTTTTAGTATAAGATTATAAAATGAGAAAATACCTTAAGAGCCTCTCACTTTACAAGTGAGGAAACTGAGGTGAACAGCTTTTAAGTGACTTTTCCAGGGTCACACATCTGCTAAGTGATTAAGACAAGATTGTCACCCCCACTGCAACTTGCTCTGAAAGCATCACCAAGCTGAAGGGTTAAATGGAGAAGTCCCCATCGCCTTCTCCTGTGCTCCTGTATTAGGAGAACAAGTCCTTCACGAATGGTGCTCCTAGGAAGATGGGTTTTGGGGGCATGTGAATAGGATTGAGAAAATTCCCAGGTGCTCACAGGCTGCTCTTGCAGATCAGGGAGCTTTAGTACATGAGAGCTGTGGGCAATGGGGAGGGGGAGTCAACCCTCCCTTCACCCCAGGAGCTGGCGGCTGGGAGCCTCACAAATGGAGCCTTGGATTGTGTGCCTCGGTTGGAGCCTTGGGCTGATTGACACAGCAGGTGCCTCCAGTCTTGAGACAATTCCATATTTCAATGGAGCGTTGTCACAACCAAAGCTTATTATCTAGGGCAATAAAGTTTAGGATTAGGGGGATTCGGGATGATTGTGTGATTTTCCACAAAGCTTATCTTCTAATAGACCAGCTGCTTTATTATGCTTCTTCCCCCCCAAGCCCCTCCCCCATCTCCTTCCCATAGTAGACAGAAGTCCCACACAGAAGAGGGAATGTATTGATGCCGGCAGTAGCAGCCAGCTGGGGGTATCGTATCACCCTCACTCTCCATCTGGGAGTATTAAATTACGGGAGGATTCCAGCTGGGCACATCCCATCTCCCACCTTCCTCCAACAAAGCCCATCAGCATTATTGTCAGGCCTTTGCCAAGGACATTAACCGGCCTCTCCCTTCCCCCAGCCTTCTGTGGCAAGGGACCCTTAGCTCTGCAGTCCCCGACTTATATCACCAGCATTCAGAGATGACCACTAGGGTTCCAGAAAAGGCAAAAAAGTTCTCGAATATAGATTTTGCACGTTCTTCCCTTTGACATGTGCCCCTAGAAAGGTTGAGGTGGGTGTTAGGGGAAGGGGGATGATTTCTGTGGCAGGAAAGGTTCACACAAATTTGTAAACCATGTATGACCTTGAGGAGAAATGGAGCCACTCTTTGCTGACTTATGGATTAGCCAGAAAATAATGTTCACAACTCATTAAGAAGGGACAGCATAGGGTATTGAACGGGACGTTGGATTAGTAGTCAAAGGACTTTGATCTAAATCCCAATTTTACTATTAATTCTTGTGTAATTTGGACAAGTCACTTCACCTGCAATAGAAGGCTGTTGTTGTTTGTCCTTAATTCTTGAAGAGGGTCATGACATCAGGGAGGTGATACCATGACACACAAGTGAATTGGATTTAAATGAGGAAGGGCTGTGTTGTATTGAAGAATGTCCAAAGGCCCTTCCAAATCGAGACTTAGGAGTCTGCCATTTTATAGTAGTTACCTAAGTAAGTCACTCTGCCTCAGTGGGCTTTAACTATAGGAAGAGGTGAGTATTTATTAGACTTAGGAGTCTGCCATTTTATAGTAGTTACCTAAGTAAGTCACTGCCTCAGTGGGCTTCAACTATAGGAAGAGGTGAGTATTTATTAGACTTATGAAACTTGCCATTTTATAGTAGTTACCTAAATAAATCATTCTGCCTCAATGGGCTTCCACTATAGAAAGGGGTGAGTATTTATTAGACTTAGGAGTCTGCCATTTTATAGTAGTTACTTAAATAAGTCACTCTGCCTCAGTGGGCTTCAACTATAGGAAGAGGTGAGTATTTATTAGACTTATGAAACTTGCCATTTTATAGTAGTTACCTAAATAAATCATTCTGCCTCAATGGGCTTCCACTATAGAAAGGGGTGAGTATTTATTAGACTTAGGAGTCTGCCATTTTATAGTAGTTACTTAAATAAGTCACTCTGCCTCAGTGGGCTTCAACTATAGGAAGAGGTGAGTATTTATTAGACTTATGAATCTGCCATTTTATAGTAGTTACCTAAGTAAGTCACTCTGCCTCAATGGGCTTCAGTCAGAGGAAGAAGTGAGTACTTATTAGATTTACTGTAACAACTGGTCTGTGAGGAAGTTCTCTCTGCCTATATTAGTCAGAAACTTTCCTGCAACATATAGTCTTCCTTTTCTTCCTCAATTCATATATTATGTAATATTATGTAAAACTAATTTGAACATTCATTTTTAAAAAATTTTAAGTTCCAATTTTTCTCTTTCCTTCCACCTCTCAGAGATAAATTTTGATAAAAATTATACATACACACTTGTGCAAAACAAATTTACATATTAATTATGTTGTGAAAGAAAACATAGGTCAAAAGCACATCGATACACATAAAATGAAGAAACTTTAAAAAAGAATATGTTTTAATCTGCATTCTTCTTTATTTCATCATGAATCCTTCAGAATTGTCTTTGTATTGCTGAGAATAGCTAAGTCTTTCACAGTTGATCATTGCAATGCTGCTATTATTGTGTACAACGATTTCTTGATCCTACTCACTTCAGTCTGCAAGATTTTTCTGAAATCATAGCACTCATCATTTTTTTAAATAGCCCAATAGCAACTTGTTCAACCATTCCACAATTGATGGGCATTTCTCAATTTCCAATTCTTTGCCTCCATAAAAAGAGCTGCTATAAACATTTCTCCCCTTTTAAAACAATCTCTTGGAGATCCAAACTCAGAGTAGTATTGCTGGGTCAGAGGACATGCACAGATGAATAGCCCTTTGGGCATAATTCCAAATACCTACAAATTATAGTTTTAAAGAGTTGCCTCAAACACTGAGAAGTGACCTACCTAAGATCACACAGTCAGTATATGAGAAAGATGAGACTTGAACCCAGGTCATGCTTTGAAGACAGATTTTTATCCACTACTCCATACACACAGCTGGTACTACATGAATGCTTATGACCTCAATGTTCTCATTTTTAAAATAAAGAAGTTGAATTAGATGACCTAGTTGAACTAGATGAATTAAATAAGGTCTCTTAAAATTCTAAAATTCTATGAGTCAAGTCAGTCAGTCAGTTGGATTTAAAATAAGCACCTACTATGAGCCATGCCCAAAGCTAAGTATTAGGGCAAAAAAGAAAAAAAAAGGAAAAAGCCAGTTCACAATCTAATGGGAGAAGGAGACAACATGCAAACACCTATGTGCAAAATCCATTTTCAAAGTAAATTGGAGATAATTAGGAGAGGAAAGTCACTAGACCTTCTCCAGTCATCTAGATCTATATCTTGCCACTGGACCAGATGACTCTGGAGAGGAAAGTGGGGCAGGTGATCTTGCCCAGCCCTCCCTTTTTTGCATCCAATTCACTCGCATGTCATGAAATCACTTCCCTGATGTCATGGTCCTCTTCAAGAATGAAGAACAAACAATAATCAAGAAAGATGATCAGAAAAGGGCTTCCTGTAGGAAGATGGGATTTTTGCTGAGACTTGAGAGAAGCATAGAAAATTGGGAGATTTTGTACTACTTGGTTGTCTGATTTGGGTTAAGTTTCTTTAGCTATTTAGAGATCTAGCAAATGAAAGGATTATATTGATCCTCAAGGCTGCTTTCCACTTTAATTCCCATGATTTTTTAGACTGGTAGATTTGAAAGCCTCCATATGATCAAAACCAAGAATTAACTGATCACAAGATATCCTGATGATAATGCCCATCAGCTTAGATCCCACCTTCACTGATTCCCCCCCCCTAGCCTCCATATACCTTGAGTTTTTCAGAGAATTCACATGAGAATAAAAACTGTCTTTCAACAAGACTCTGAAAGAAAAATATACTTGCTTAGACTCTGTCCTAATTTTTTGTTCCAGGAAAACATAGCCATAATAGATATGCACTTGACAAAGGTTTGTTGGATGAGACCCCTGCTCTCCAATGGAGGAGAGGGGACACAGACAGAAATGGCCGGGGTGACTGAAGATTCCACCAGGGCAGCCTGTGAAAGCTGAAGGTGTTTTACCAACCTCTAGGTTCATCATTATCTATTATAAGTATTGTTATAGTCCCAGGTGCCTGGGGACTAAGAGGTGCGATGATTGCTGTCCCTTACACAAACTCAAAGATGGGATTTCAGCTCCAGCATGGTTTAGTGGAAGGAGCATTGGATTAAAAGAGAGAAGACCTAGGATGGAACCATGACTTTCATACCTGTGTGACTTGAGACAAGAAAGTTAATCTTACTGTAGTTCATTTTCCTCATTTATAAAATGGAGGCACTGGACTTATTGAAGTGTTTCAGTCATGTCTGAGTCTTTGTGAGCCCATTTTGGGATTTTCTGGCCAAATGAAACCACCGGAGTGGTTTGCCATTTCCTTCTCCAGCTCATTTCATAGAAGAGGAACTGAAGTAAATTGGGTTAAGTGACTTATCCAAGATCTCACAGGTAATGATTCTCAGATACCAGATTTAAATCCAGGAAGATGAGTCTTCCTGGCCACAGTGCTCTATCTGCTGGTCACTTAGCTGCTCCATATTCATTGGACTACATGACTTCTAAGATTCCTTGTAACTTTAAATTAATGACACTCTAACTTCAGTCTTTATTCATGACACCATGTCACTGGGAGTCATAAATGTGATATATGAAAGAGTACTATGTAATCAAGAGAGAAAGGATAGAAATAGATGAGAAGATTGAAAACAGAATCTATGGGGGGACAAATAGACAGGATAAGGGTAAGGCGACAACAAAAGAGGTAAAGCAGGAGCAATTATATAGGGGAAAAGAGCATCATCCTGGAAGCTGATAAAAGAGAATATAACCAGAAGTTGAGTCTTATCAACAGAATGAAATACTGCAGAGAAAGCGGGAAGATGAAAACCAGGAAAGCAGCATTGATTCAATGGATCAGTGACCACATGAGGGTGAGAACTCCAGGGCTATGTTGAAGTCAGCTCATGCTCCTTGCAAAAGTCAACGGTTAAATTTTCAGGGTAAGCTTTTTCACCTCAGAAATAGACCCATGCTTCGGGATTTGCTTTATTGTTTTGTTGATGGTCTAGATTTAAGAAAATGTTGAAAATGCAAATTAAATTTAAAATTTTGCTAAGCATAAATATGCTGTTTATGTGTATATATACATACACACATTTGTCTATGTATGTATGCGTGCATATAAATGTATATACATTTACATATATGCATATTCAAGAATTTCTGCATATATATCTATATCATATATAAAATAATATGAATACACATATAGAAATATGCATATATATGTACATGTACATACACATTTATATCCATATATATGTGTGGGTATATACACACACATTTATATCCATATATATGTGTGAGTACGTATATATATATCCTAGAGAGATAGTTGCTAAATATTTACCAGCATTTACTTTCAAGGTATTCCTTCCAATTCCTTTACTTAAACATCTGCTATGAGTCAAGCATTATATTGAGCACAATCAAAATCTGTTTTGGCAGAGACAGAAAACATAATGCCCCTTTGGGCAGCCATGAAATGGATATTTTCTGATGGCCAGGTACAAAATTGTGTTTTCCCAGAGCCAGGGATGTTAGTTGTATGACCTCTTCTTGTTTAGGCTTTTCCATTCCCATGACTGCCATGATATTGGCAGTGTCTGTTGGGTATGGGAGTCAGTTATAATTCAACTCGAAGTGTGTCCTTGAAATAGCTGTTCAGGGGTTATCAAGAGCTACCCTGGGGATTATAGGAGTTTGTTTCATAGGGAAGACATAAGTGATTCTATTCTTTTACTTAAGAAAAATATTTGGAGAATTCGGGAAAAAATCATATGTCAAATTTCTTAAAATTATTGTTGATCTATTTCCTAGATGGAACAAGTTGGTTCCAGTCCTGGAAATCCATCAATTGATTTTGGGATTTTTGAGCAAGTCAATGAACATTTCTGTGTGTAGATGACATCATTTTATAGGTAAGTGAGAGAGTGAATGACAGGATCCACCAAGGGCTTTACCCACAACTCCATGGGACAAGTTACAAAATATTATGGCCCCTATTTTGTAGATGAAGAAATGTTGGGTATCAGGAAAACGAAAAGACTCAGTTCAAATTCAGCCTCCGATGCTTCCTAGCTGTGGGACTCTGAACAAGTCATTTAATCCTGTTTACCTCAGTTTCTCCATCTGTAATGTGAGTTGGATAAGGGAATGGCAAACTATTCCAGTATCTTTGCCAAGAAAATCCCAAATGGGATCATGAAGTGTCAAATATGACTGAAAAATGACTGATCAACATTGGCATTTTAGCATGTGATCCTTTTCCTATGTGTTTGGTCAATGGTTGGTAAATTAGGGATAGATATGTGGGGGCTTTGTTTTGATCCATTGAAACTGAAAACTAGTTTAACTTTGTCTAATCTGTCATCACAGTATGGAGTCTTGAAGGCTCTAGAGGAGCATTAGTCCCTAGAAGGCTCTATTGAGCTGAAGAAGCTTTGATATATGTGTGTGTGTGTGTGTGTGTGTGTGTGTGTGTGTGTGTGTGTGTGTGTATCAGCAGAGGACCCATCAGCAGAATTAATGGGCAATTATTTTAATAACTTTAGCAACTCATGAAATATGAAATATTTCATAATTAGAAATTCCATCTAAGACTCAAAGGGGCAAACTCAGTTATCTGGAAAACTTGACTGTCCTGAACAGATTGTTCCTTCAAGATTCTGCATAGTTTTTTTTAAATTTTCACCTGGGAACTGTAGAATTTCAGACCACTCAATTTCTTCTGCTACAATCCTCTTCTTATATACATGGGAAAAATCAATCCTCCCAGAGGGAAAATGACTTGGCTAAGTCAAACAGATTGTAAGGAGCAAAGGCAAGATGTCATGTGACAATGAAAAAAACATTGTAGAGTAAGTAAAAGGCTAGATTTAAAGTTAAAAAGAATGGGGCTTAATCACTTAACTTCTCTGGGACTCAGTCTTTCCATTTCTAAAATCAGAGGGATGGATTCAATGATCTTTCTGGTCCCTGCCAGCTCTAAATCTATCCTCCTAAATTTTCTCAGATTTCTTCTAGTGCTAAATTGATCATTTGATGCCTTCAGAGCCAGTGGTACTTTTTATTTTTTTTAACTACACTCCAGGCTTTGAAAAGGAAAAATGGACCATGCAGAGGTCAGGCACTACTTGTAGCAAAAAGGGTGCGGAGAACAGTAAATCATTGATGTTCCTTCTGTATTGACAGTAAGGAGATTTGAAAGGAAAATCAAATGATATGTTTCTGGCTTAGAAACACAGACATGAGCACATTTGAAGAACCTATATAAACAATTTCCATTAACATTCAACATGAAACGGCTCAGGGAAAAAGTGGCTAGTGAGCAAGACAGAGAGAGAGAGAGAGAGAGAGAGAGAGAGAGAGAGAGAGAGAGAGAGGAGAGAGAGAGAGAGAGAGAGAGAGAGAGAGAGAGACAAAGAGATATGGAGACAGAAACAGAGAGATAGAGAAACAGAAAAACAAAGACAAAAGAGATAGAGAGAAATAAAAACAGACAGACAAAGAGAGACAGACACAGAAAAAGACAGACACAGAGATAGACAGATAAACAGAGACAGAGAAATGCAAAGAAAGAGAGAGAAAGACAGACACAGACACAGAGTCAAAGAAATAGAGAAAGTCAGAGACGAAGAAATATGGAGACAGAAAGAGATAAAGAAACAGAGATAGAGAAACAGAGACAAAAAGAGATAGACACACAGAAAGGCAGACAGAGACAAAAAGAGACAGAGACACAGAAAAAAACAGAGATAGAGACAGACATAGAGACAGAGATAAAGAAATAGAAAGCCAGAGACAAAGAGAGATAGAGGCAAAGAGAGACAGATGGAGAGACAAAAACACAGAGAGACAGAGAGACAGAGAAGCAGAGAGAAAGACAAAGCCAGAAAGACAGAGGCATACACACAGCTCACCCTCACAAACACACAGAGCTTTGCCAAGATGTGCTTGGAGATAATTCCTTTAGTGCAGGAGGCAGAGATGTTAATTGACAGATGAGATGCTCACAATAGGACAACAAATTTAGCTGCGGAACAGGATAGCTTCAGTAACTAAAAAGCACAGGAGAGGGGGAGGCTAAGGTAAGAGGTAGGGGAGGGAGCTGACATCAGATATCTCTCCTTCCCATTTTGAGGAGATCCATGGTACCTATTATGGTACCTGCTGGCCCAGAACAAGACCCATATTTCAGAGCACCTTTGGGAAAAGGTGAGGTTCAAAGCCAATAGAAGTCTTGAGCTTCTATTTTCATGACTTGCCACTGCAGTTGGATAGCCTTGGGTAATAGCTTTGCCCATTGGTAAATGGCAGCTAGATAGCACAGCAGATATAGTACTGGGCTTGAAGTAAAAAAGATTCATCTTTGGGAATTCAGATCTGGCTTCGGACACGTTCTTGATGTGGACAAGTCCCTTAACCCTATTTGTTTCAATTCTTCATCTGTAAAATGAGCAGGAAAAGGAAATGGCAACCGTACTGATATTTTTGCAGGAAAATCTCAAATGAACGCAAGGTTTTGCAAAGGTGAATATCAAGAGCTATGTTTACATGTATTTGGAAAAATAAAAAGAAAGAAAGAAAGAAAGAAAGAAAGAAAGAAAGAAAGAAAGAAAGAAAGAAAGAAAGAAAGAAAGAAAGAAAGAAAGAAAGAAAGAAAGAAAGAAAGAAAGAAAGAAAGAAAGAAAGAAAGAAAGAAAGAAAGAAAGAAAGAAAGGAAGGAAGGAAGAAAGGAAGGAAGGAAGAAAGAAAGAAAGGAAGGAAGGAAGGAAGGAAGGAAGGAAGGAAGGAAGGAAGGAAGGAAGGAAGGAAGGAAGGAAGGAAGGAAGGAAGGAAGGAAGGAAGGAAGGAAGGAAGGAAGGAAGGAAGGAAGGAAGGAAGACCAAACTGGGATCCCAAAACTGAATGAAATGGGCAAATGACAAAAACAAATAAATAATGGTTTTTCTGCTTCCTTCCCCCTGTGATGTGGGTATAGGACTGCTAGGCCATCTCCCAGCACCATTGTTACTTTCTTTCTTATGTCTTATTACAATACCATTCTCTGTAAAGAGTGTTTTTCACCAAGGATGGAGGACAGAACGAGATGCTGTTTGTTTTCCCTTAGGTGGTAGTTTTAAAGGGACATAGTCAAGGTGAACAGACCCTAAATTTAACTCACCCCAATCCATATGTCACTACAGAAGGAAACAAATCTTCTTGATCCTGACAAATCTAAATTGAAGACTGCCTACCTGGGACAAATCCTAGCTTATCAACCAGGCAGCCCATGGGAAACTAATCCAGAGTGCTGAGTTTGTTTGTCCCCCCAGCATGCTCAGCCCACACAACTCGTTTTCTCCCCCTCCCTCACATTTCTCTTTCCTTTGAGGGTAGGAGATATTGAAAAGCATTCTGATCTGTGGGCATCCTGAGTACTCGGGATGAAAACTGGCAAAGTCAAACTCTGGACAAAACCAGGGAACTGTGTACAGTTGGAAAGAAAATTGAGACAAGAAGCATTTAGGACAGAGAAATGCAAAGAAAGAGAGAGAAAGACAGACACAGACACAGAGTCAAAGAAATAGAGAAAGTCAGAGACGAAGAAATATGGAGACAGAAAGAGATAAAGAAACAGAGATAGAGAACTAGGTGTCCTAGAGCCAGGAAAACCTGAGTTCAAATCCAGCCTCAGACATTTCCTAGCTGTGTGACTCTGGGCAAGCCATTTATTTAAGCTCTGTTTGCCTCAGTTCTCCAACTATAATATAATAATAGCACTCGCCTCTCAGGATTGTTGTGATGATCAAATGAGATATTATTTGCAGTGTCTGGCACAGAGTACCATATAAATGCCACCTTCTCATTATTATAGAAAGAAGCAAGATTTCTTCTGCTGCTGGACTTAAGAAGTCAACTCATAAATGTTAGTCAAGAAAAATCTGAGCATGTCAGACAATTTCTGACTAGAATTGGGAATCTGGGCAACAAGGCATGGGGTGGAAATGGGGGCAGTTAACTCAATGCTAAAGGCACCAAAGCTTACAGAATGTCAGAATCTTTTTTAGAATTGGGAGAGATGTCAGCCAAAGTATTTGAACAAGAAAGACCTTGTTAACATCCTGACAATCGATCATTGTTGAAGACTTCCAGTGAATGGGGTACTCATTTCCCCCTAAAGCAGTCCATTCCATTTTAATAGCTATAATTATTATTTTTTAAGCTTAGTCTATGACTCTACAGCTTCTATCCATTTTTCTGCCTTTTGGCACCTTGACCATTTTCTGCACTTTTTTTTAATTCTTAGAAAACAATTGGGGTTAAGTGACTTGCCCAGGATCACAAAGAGAGTATGTGTGAGAGTATGTGTCTGAGGCTGGATTGGAATTCAGGTCTTGCTGATTGTAGGACTGGTACTCTATTGTCTGCACCACCTACCTGCTCTCTTCTACATTTCAAAAACTAGCTATTGCATTACTCCCTCACACACATCCAGGTCTTCTCTTCTACAGATTCTAGTAGTTCAGCAGGGTTTCTTAAACTTACTCACCATGTGCTTTCACTCAAAATTTTATATTTATATCTATATCTATATAGATATATATACACATATATATATCTGTATATATATGCATATATATACATATTTTTACATATAAGTATGCAAATCAAACATTTCCTGATAATAAATCATAATTCTGTGACCCCCCCCACATTCAATTATAAGAACTCATATGGGTTGTGACCTATAGTTTAAGAAACTGGAGTCTAAATCCCCCTTATCTTTTTTTTTTTTGTACAAATCATCATATAGCTAGACCTCCTTAGCCTATCATTTTTTTTCAAACATCACTGACAGCAGTTGAGCAATTACAACCATCTCTGAGAAAACACACACATACACACATTATGCACGTTCATTTTTTTCTATCACAATCAATGAAACAAGGATTTGTAGTGTTTGCTGATTCTAAAGTGTACATACACCAGAAATTTCACAACCGGCTTTTGTGACTCATTTTAAGCTGTTTCACTCCTGATTTTTCTAATTAAATGCTCATAAAACACCTATTTGACAATACACCCATTTTCTCCCCAGCAATTGAAACTGTTTTAAAGAATCCCAATTTGTCCCCACCTCCTCTTTTTTGGGGATATAATTAAGACAACTTTTGCCCACCTCCGGTCCTACAAGATACTTTTTCTACCTTTAGTTTGTTCACCAGTTATCAGCAGATTAGCAATCCCATCTAATCTACAAGATTTTTTAGTGTCTTGGGATCTGGTGACCTGAACTTCCTGAGGGCAGCTAATGAAGGAACTTGGAACATAGTGAGAATAGCCTCAATATGTAGCCCAGCCTAGCCCAGCAAAGGATTGTTACAGCTCTCACACTGGCAGACCTTACCATGTCTGACTCATCCTGACCCTGTTCTTCCTGCTGTTAGTTCTATCCTGAGCTCTTGCTGAATTATTAAGGAACTTACTGGCCCCAGGGCACTATTGGACTGATGCCAGTTAATAACTATATGGATCATTCATAAGCTGAAGAGGGTTAAGAAGAGAACCCCCTCCTATGGGGAAGGCAATGGTTTAGTATTTGCAGGACTGTGATGTGCACGAGAAACTAAGTTTGTTTTACTTGGTTATTAAGAGCCTGGCCATCTCTAGAGTAGCGGGGAGGAGGAAAAAACCAAAGCTATATGATATGATATATTTAAAAGGAAAGGCAACTTGAACATAAAAGATTGGCCATTTCATGTACAATTTTCTTACTTTCTATTCTATTTTACCATGAAAATACTTGTTTTGTTTCTTAAATCCAGAGGAGAAAAAAAATTAAAGGGTAGGACCAAAGCAAATTTGATTTCATTGTAAGGAAAACCTACCTTGTAAGCCTTAGAACTGTCCAAGAAGAGAGAGGACAGACTCGGAATAGGATGCCAGAGCTTCAATAAAGCTCATTTTTACCCCTTTATTTTTACAGATAAGGAAACTGAGGCCAAAGGGAGTTAATGAGTTCCTCCTTACTTGAAATTTTCAAGCAAAAACTGCAAACTGACTTATTGGGAACATGATGGAGGCAATTATTATTCTGGTACAGATTGGACTAGATCAGGGTTTCTTACATTTTTGACACTCACAATTCCTTTTTGCCTCAGAAATTGTAACCCTGTTTTGAATCTGAGCTGAGGTGTTTCTGGCAATATTTGTGCCTCTGCAGTGAAAAGTGTGCTGTGTATTCAGAAGCAAGGCTGAAGTGAAGGTGTGCAATGCAACATGGGCAAGTGCTTCCAGAAACTCCTTGGATTCATTACATGTTGGATTTTGAATTAATTTTTTTTGTTGTTGCCCATTCAGAAACCTTTTACATTCTCAAATTGTTCATGCCCCCCACATTCAGTTATGGGACCCACAGTTTAAGAAGTTTTGGACTAGGTGACTTCTAAAGTCCCATCCAAATGAGGTTCTGTACTTTCTTGTCATCTCCTTATTTAATATTTCCTGTTAGTCAGTTTAAGTCTTTGTAAAAGATAGTCTGAAGATTGTTCTTATTGGTATATAAAGAAATAAGACCTCTGATTTCGCTAATATGGAGGTCACAGGTGGAGGGACTCCCTCTAAAGTGCAGATGTGTACCTTCTAGTCTTTGTTGATAATTTTTCAATCACGTCTGACTCTGTGTGACCCAATTGGGGTTTTCTGGGAAAAGTTACTGGAGCAGTTCCTTCTCCAGTTCATCTTATAGATGAAGAACTGAAGTAAAAAGCATAAAGTAACTTGCCTAAGGTTACACAGTTAATAAATGTCTGAGGTGGAATTCAAACTCAGGAAGAACAGTTTTGTCTGATTCCAAGCTTTATCCATTGCCCATCTAACTGCCCTCTTTCTTGTCTCAACATTATTCTGAATACTGAAGTTAAAAGACTTGGCTGACATCGTATAGGCAGTATGTGTCAGTGTAAGACTTGACTTTCTGGCTCCTTAGCTTCAAGGTTAGCTCTCATAAACTAGGTCAAGCTGCCTTTCCCTAACCAAGAGAAGCAGAATTAACATTCAAGAGCTCTGACTTCACACTGTCAACCATTAAAATTTGAACCCCATGTGTGACCCTAGACAAGTCACTTAATCTCAATTACCTTAGCAAAAACAAACAAAAAAAATTTAACTCCAACCCTTCTGCCCCAGAAGTAATCATATTCCACCTTTCATCCTCCTATTGATCTCAATAAAGCTTGTAAAAACATTCTTTCTATCATTCTTGGTATTCATAGCCTTTGCATACTATTCTTTTGAAGTTTTATTAATTAATTTATTAACAGTATATGCATTTCCTGATATCCCTCAACCAGCAGAATTGTCCCTTGTAACAAAGGATAAAGGACTTATTGAAAATCAGCTGGCACCATCTAATCAATGTATATGCAATTTTGCATCTGTAGCATCCTTTCCCTTCCTCCCATCTAGGCACTTTAAAAGAAGTTATCTCATTGGATCCCTCACAGCAAGGTACATTCTGCCATTAATTCCATTTTACAGTTGAAGAAACTGAGACAGACAGAGACTCACAACTAAGCTACCTCTTAAAGATTTTCCATTACAGGCTCAATGACCACTTGTTGAGAATTTTTTAGAAGGGATTCCTGTTTAGGTAAAAGTTGGACTCGATTCCTTCTGTGGTCCCTTCCAAATCTGAAATTCTGCAATTCTGGAAATATATTGGGTTTTATGATTCCCTGTCTCAGATTCTGGCTTTTAAATCGGCAGTGATTTCTAATGTGCTGAGAATGTGACAGCCTCAATCTCATTAACATGAGACCTGTTAGGAGTCGAGATGGTCTTGGTAAAGCCTTTGACTTTCATTACTTAGCCAGATTGCGGAGTCTATCAATTATCTCAGCATTGACAATCCAGTGAATTAATTGGTCCATTTGACAAGGACAGCTATTACCCTATGTTGTTCTGACAGCTGGTTTTGATATTGGAAATTTGTCAACCTTCTCCCTCGTGTGTGTGGTAGAGTGAATGGTTGAGTGGACTGGGTCAAGACATTTTGTGATTTTCTTCCACTGTTGCAATTGCCATTACTAAATAAAATTGA
This sequence comes from Sminthopsis crassicaudata, assembly GCF_048593235.1. NCBI lineage: Eukaryota > Metazoa > Chordata > Mammalia > Dasyuromorphia > Dasyuridae > Sminthopsis > Sminthopsis crassicaudata. Next base: position 219,708,059 of record NC_133622.1, on the reverse strand, counting down.
GACATCCACAACCTTAGCCCCTACCATGAGGAGCAAATCAAATGATGAAAAATTTACTAAATAAGCTAACAAATGAGAAAAGGGGTGGGGAGAGTCAACTAATTAATTATTACTGAACTGACTACCCTTTAGTAATGAGTCTAAAAGCCTGTCAGATGCCAGATATATTTTGTATGCTCAAGCCATCAGAATTTTTCTGAAGTTGAGTGGACTGTTTTTTCCACTTACAAGACTGCAAACATCTCCAGCCAGAGGTTATATCCACTATATGTTTGTTTGTTTTTCCCTGTACCAGCCTTATTTGAGTTGCTATTTAGAGTATAGAGATACAAAGCACATGAAATGCCATCTGATTTGCTTTGTCTTACTTTGTAACCTCAGTGCTTAGCACAGAACCTGGTATGTAGCTTAATAAGTGTTCTTCAACTGACTAAGGGTATCTTATTTTATTGCACTTTACAGATATTGCACTTTTTTTACAAATTGAAAATTTGTGACAACTCTGCGTTGTGCAAATCTAGTGGCGGCATTTTTCCAACATATGATCCGGTCATGTTGTCACATTTTTGGTAATTCTCATAGTATTCCAGACTTTTTCATTATTATTATGTTTGTTATGATGATCAGGGACCGGTGATCTTTGTTATTACTACGGGAATTGCATTGTTTCACGAATCATACTCATAAAATGGCATATCTTATCAATAAACATTGTGTATGTTCTGACTGTTCCACCAACCAACCATATCATGTCTCTCCCTCTTCTTGGATTTTCCTATTCCTTGAAACACAGAAATATTGAAATTAGGCCAGTTAATAATTCTTCAATGGCCTCTAAATGTTCAAGTGAAAGGAAGAGGGAATTAATGTGGCAAATTTTAAGAAATTGCCAGACATCCCCAATCTTCAGCAACCACCATCCTGATCAGTCAGCACCCCATCAATATTGAGGCAAAACCCTCTACCAGCAAAAATAATCGTGATTCACTCAAATTATAGTTAGCATTTTTTAAACAATACGGTCTTTTAAAATTATGGCATGTACATTGATTTTTAGACAAATTATTACATACTTAATAGAGCATAGTTTGGTATAAGTATAACTTTTATATACACTGGGAAACAAAAAAATTTGTGTGACTTGTTTTATTCAATATTTGCTTTATTGTGGTGATCTAGAATCAAGCCCACAATGTTTCTCAGGTATCCATGTACATCTTCTGTACATAGTATGTACAGATTATGTACATAAGTTTTGTGTAATAAAACAAAAACTGGGCCAGTAAGACTAAACTCCAACCAGTGACTTCCAATATGGCTTTATAGTAATCCTTGATTCTTCCTTTTACCTTCTCTATAACCAGTCAGTTGTCATCTTATTATTATATTGATTCTACCTCCTCTCGGATCCTGTTCCCTTTTTGCCATCACATGACAAATCCCCTAGTTCAGACCTTCTTGATTTCTCACCAGGATTATTGTAATAATCTTCTAATTGGTTTCTCCCAACACCAATCCATTTTTTATATCATGGGCAGTTTTCGTATGATTCAGTTCTAATCATCATTTTTGTTTCTAGCATACAGTATTCTTTTTTTTATTTTAATTTTTTATTAAAGTTTTTTTCTATTTTCAAAATATATGCATGGATAATTTTTCAACATTAACCCTTGCAAAGCCTTGTGTTCATTTTCCCCCCTTGCCCCACTCCTTCCCTAGATGGCAAGTAATCCAATATATGTTAAACATGTGCAATTCTTCTATACAAAGTTCTATAATCATCATAGCATACAGTATTCTTTATGTTTTGTTTTATTTTGTTATGAACGCAACCAAATAAGATGAGCACTTCCATATACAAAGAGAAAAAAAAAGATTGTACACGAAACTGAGAATATCTATTACATATAGTTTGTTTTCTTTGTAAGTATATAATAAGTTCAATATGTAATTTTCAAAGCTGACCTGTTTGTCTTAATTTTCTACTGATCCTAATTGTGGTCTTTTTGATGTGTAAATTACATTCTTTTCTTTTTCTTTTTTTTTTTGTTTTTTGTTTTTTGTTTTTTACTTTGATTACTCTTTCTCTAGCCCAATCTACCTGGCATGTACTGGGTACTTAATAAATGTTCATCAATTGACTAAGGCTATCTTATTTTATTGAACTTTGCAGATATCGCATTTTTTTCTTTTACAAATTTAAAGTTTGTGGCAATCCTGCCTTGTGCAAATCTATTGGAGCCATTTTCCCAACAACACATGATCATGGCATGTCTCTGTCACTTTTTGGTAATTCTCACAGTATTTTTAGACTTTTCCCAATATTATGATGATGATGTTATGGTGATCTCTAATCAGTCATTAATGCTAGGTTGAGGAATATGTATTTTAATCTAGAAGCAACTTAGAACTATTGAGGGCTATTTTTGTTTTTTAGCAAAGGATACAGAAATAAAGACAAAAGAGAATAATTGGGGAGATGGTAATTGTTCATGGGTAACCTGGATCAATATAATAAAAGTAACAATACTACCAAAGTTAATTTACTTTTTTAGAGCCATACCAATCGAACTATCAAGTAATTATATAATAGGATTGGAAAAAAATCATTTAAAACTTCTTCTGGAATAAGAAAATATAAAGATTTCCAATCTGGCTCTCAACTACCTTTCCATGATTATTTCATACATATAATTCCCATTTGACTACTATATTCCAGCCAAACTGACCTACTCTGTATTTCCCAAACTCAACATTCCACCTTCATATATGTGCATTTAAGGTCTGAGTTTCAAATTTTACCCTGACGTTACCAATGTGACTTTAGGCAAATAACACAGGGCTTATTTCTCCTTATTAGATGGTTCCTGTATCCCTTCAACTTCTAGCTCTAGGCTCCTATGATCCATGCCTTATGTGCACCCTCCTTATCTATAGCTCTCAGAATCTTTCCCTGCTGCCTTCAAAGTTCAGTTCAAAAGGCACCTCCTTCACGAAGTCTTTCTTTGGTTCCCTTTCCTAGGCAAATTATCCTGGATTTATTTATCTGCATATCCATTATTTCCCACTAATAGAATGTTGAAGTCTTCTTAGGGGACAAAATATTTAGAAAGCAGCACCTTCTCTGTTTCTTTGTGCCTCTGTATGTCTATCTCTTTTTCTCTCTTTGTCTGTATGTCTATCTGTCTCTGTCTCTCTCTTTCTATCCCTCTCTCTGTCTCTTTTTGTCTCTGTCTCTGTGTCTCTTTCCCTCTCTCTCTTTCTCCCCCCTTATCTCCCTCTGTATCTCCTTTCCTCATTTCCTTTCTCCTCCTCCTCCTCCTCCTCCTCCTCCTCCTCTTCCTCTTCCTCCTTCCCCCCTTCTCCTTCTTCTCCTCTCTCTGTCTTTCTCTCTCTCTCTCTCTCTCTCTCTCTCTCTCTCTCTCTCTCTCTCTCTCTCTCTCTCTCTCTCTCTCTCCCTCCCCCTCCTTCTCTCCCTCTGTCTCTCTCTCCTGCATGTAGCCAGTGCCTAGCTTATAGTCTTGATTAATAATGAATGAAAAATATTTATTAAGCACTTACTATATACCAAACACATGTACAAATACAAAAATCTCTATCTTCAAGAAACTTACTTCTGAATAGAAAGAGACAATGTAGACAATGTTTTTACCTGAAAGTTACAGGGATGTTGGAGGAAATTCTTCACGCTTTCCAGTATTGCTTATTTGATTAGAATTCTCAGGTCAAGAAGTATAAGCAAAGAGGCAAGACAAAGGGCAAAAAGCTAGCCAGAGTATGTGGTTATAGACACTACTGGGGGTCAGAAGCTGGCTAGATTAGGTGGGCTCTGTGAGTTTGTGCTCCCTGACTACTACTGAGGGCAGCTAGACCTATGGTGGGTAATCCAAAGCTGAACGGGTTCAATCTGCCAGGTTCTGGTCCCTGGAATTTCACTGGTCAAGAAGTTTCATTATCAAGGATGGATGGTGAAAAGATTGCCAAATGGAAAGCTAAAAGCTATGTTAATAAATATTGAATTATCTCAACTTATTGTTGAATTAGCCTTGGGGAAGCTATGTTATTTATTAAACTTCTACTCTGCGCAAGGCTCCATGTCATATGTTGGGGATCCGTAGATAAATGGAAAATAGAAGAGCTTCCATTCCTATGTGGGGTGATTGGTATACCAGATAAACAAATAAATATCTAAAAGTTAAATCTGATAAAGCACTAACTTAAGGGAATAAGAAAAGGATTCTTAGAGTAGGAATTGACAACTATACCACCTCAAAAGTTAAGGAAGTTAAAAGCTTGAGTTACTTAAGAGAATGTTCTAAGTATGGGAATGTGCCCTATGACATAAGAGTCCTTTAAAGTCTTTGAGTCACTCTTTAAAGTCAGAGTGAGAGAATGTGTGGTGTACTGGGTTTCTATCCAATACAGGACTTGGAAGAGCTGAGGTAGAATCCTTCCTCGTATGAACAGTGTAATCCTAGATAAGTCACTCTTTCTTTATAAACAAATGTACTGGATTCAATGGATTCTGGGAAATCCCCTTTAGCTTTGAATCTCTCCCAGAGATATTCTAAAAATGATGGAGAATGGATGTCACTTGAATACTTTGGTAGAAAGTCCCCATGTTAAGAGAAGCTATTTTTGGAGAGCTTGGTGAATAGAAAAAGGATACCCAAGTGCTGATTTTATTTTCTCATTTCTGAGATCAGGATCTACCTTTGTCCCATTGTAACGATTCCATGTGGCCAGAAACCCGCCATTCTTTCTGCCCTGCTATGTTGCTATCTTAATAGGTCCAAGAGAATGAGGACGTATTACTGAACTGTAAGTGAAATCTACTTTCTATAAAATTAAACATGGTGGAGAAATGTAGTTGGAGGCTGTTTACGGCTGTTAAATGGGATGAAAAACAAAAGCAATGTCCAGGTCCATTTCCTGGGCAGCCAGTTGGGCTCATTCTCCATGGCAGTGGTGGTGACCCCATGAAAAGGTTAATTTCCAAAGCAGCTGCTTCCATAGCCAGTGAGAGCCCCGGCCCTTCCCTTAGGAGGTGATTAGCTCTTTGGGAAGAACATAGGGAGGTGTTTCAGCAGAGCTGTTTGCTGTAGGATGCTCTCTCAACTGCTTCTCCTGCCACTGTGATTAATCTCAATTCCAAATCCTCTGTCCGGCTTAAGAGTTGTGTTTCTCATCTCACCATCACCCCCTCCTCTGCCATCTACAACTCCTTTTGGTTTTGTGCTGAAATGAGAAGGTATTGGTACATACAGTGATGACGGGAGAGACCCAAGCGTACCATAGAAAAAAAAGAGAGAACAAGGGGAGTCCAGGGAGGACAATAGAAAGCAAATATCTCTTCTTCAACAAGGAAACTGGCCCTCATCTTTCAGGAGGTCTTGAGGAACTGTTGAAAAATGTGGCCCATTTGTGGGCATTTCAAAAAATAAATGGCAGCTCATTTGATAACAGAACTGCCTTCCAGAATGGGAGGAAGTGGCAGAAAGTGGGTGAGCTGACCTACCCCTTTGTAGTGATTTTATCACTAAAAGATGTCATGATGTATCAGTTGCGTTCAAATCCCATTTCTGATGTTTAATACATTTATGACTTTGGACTGGTCACTTACTCTCCCCAGGACTCAAGTTTCCTCCCTGATCTGTAAAATGAGGGGGTTGAACTAGATGACCTTTGAGATTATTTCCAACCTTAGATCTATATGAGGAATTCCAAGTAGAGCAGTATGTTTAGTCATTTCAGCTATGTTTGAATCTTTGTGACCCTATTTGAAGTTTTCTTGACAGAGATACTGGATTGGTTTGCCATTTCCTTCTCCAGCTCATTTTATAGATGAAAAAACTGAGGCAAACAGTTAGGAGAAGTCATTTTTGCCCAAAGTCAACAAAGTCCGAAGCAGGATTTGAACTCAGGAAGATTAGTCTTCCTGACTCCAGGTCTGGCTCAAGGTAGACCAGTATACCTGTGTGTTATAGAATATGGGAAAGGAAGTGTTAAGAAAACAGGAGAGGTAGTAAGGGTCCAGGTTAAAAAGGGCTTTTAAATTAAAAAATAGATTATTTTATGTTTGATCTTAGAGAAAAAATAGGAAGGAGAAATGAGCAAAGAGTTATTAAGTCCCTACTATGTACCAGGGACATTGGATGCTCACAACAACCCTACAATATGGGTCCTGGCTCTATTCCCATTTTAGAGTTGAAAATGAAGCAGATGGGTTGAGAGACTGACCATGGTCACTGGACTATTTCAGAGTCTCCCATTGAGTTTGAACTCAAATATTCCTGGTTCCACGCTCTATCCACTGTGTCACCTAGTGATGTGGAGGATTATAGTGTAGCTTCTTGATCACAAAGATTCACTGACATTATCAGGCCCATGATTTAGAAAAATCACTTTGGCAGCTGAGTGGAGGATGGCTCGACATCATCTGCCTTTTAGGTTTGTTATGAAGGTCAAATGAGATAATACATGTAAAGTACTTTGCAAGCCTTACAGTATTTATATATACGCACACACACACACACACACACACACATATATATATATATATATATCAGCTAGTATCATGATTATCAGTTTTAAAAAGGGAAATTTATGAAATTTTAAAAATGTATTCCTAATGAAAAAATCAGCAGCCATGGATTTTAGGATCAGCTTGCTTTAGTAAGAAGGTAGGAGGGATAAAGAATGTCTCCTCTGCCATTTTCTTCAAATACTCCAATGTACTTTTCCTATTGTACTTATGAATTATAATTATCTATCTGTGTTTCCCCTTCTACCTCTTTAAGATGAATAGGTAAAATACTCCTCCTCCTCCTCCTTAGACACTTATTTACTATATCGATCAACACAGATATTTATTAAGCAATTACTATCTTTCTTAGTTATCTGTCTCCCTAATTAGATTATACGCTCCTTGAAAGCAGGGATTTTGTTACAAAGATTGTTTGGATTTTTAATGCCTATTGAAGTATTTTGTGCATAGTAGGGGCACAAGATCCTTTGATGAGTGACAGCAAGATAATATAGTTAATGTATTGACTCTGGAAAAAGCAAGACCTGGGTTTAAATACTCCCTTTAATATTTATTAGCTGTGTGACTGTAGTTAATTCACCCACTCTCTGAAGATTCGGCTATAAACCCAGCTTGATTTTGCCTGTAGTGAGATCCAAAGGATATCTCAAGTTTGGATTATAATAAATATTTGTTGGATTAGATTAAATAGTTTAAAATATCCTGGAAAGGAATCAAAATTTGTTTTCTGTCATTCCTGGGAAAGAGCCACATTAAACACTATCTGAAATATTAAGTAGAGATCAAAGCTCCATTAGACAGAAAACTTCTTGAAAGCAGGGACTGGTTTTTGGTTTTTATGTTTATTTTTTCACCTTACTTTGTATCTCTAGTAGTTAGCACAGTGTCTGGCACACAGTAGGTGCTTAACAAATATTAGTTATTTGAATCATTAGTCAGAAGACCAAGAAGTGACTAATGACCTGTGATTTTCACCTGGGAGTACAATCTTGTTTTATTGCTGTGGAAACTGAAGCCAAAAAAGATACAGTGATTTGCCCAAAATCTCACAGCTAATAAGCCTCTGAGGTAGGATTTGAATCCAGGTAGGAATCAAATCCAGTGCTCCATAGTCTATACTGCACTCACTCCCAGCTTTAAAATAATGAATTAGTGAGCTCAGATGTGGGTATTCCCAGCAGCTATGCAGGTTATTGCCTTTGCTATAATATATCTACTCTGCTGTAGCTGTGATGGTAGTGCCATAGGGCAGAGAGCACAGGACTGGAGTCATGAAGACCGGAGTTCAAATCTAGCCTTAGCTACTTTCTAGCTATATGTCTCTGGGCATGTCTCCTAACTTCCAGTCAGCTGTAAAATGGGATAATAATAGCATCTATCTCTCAGGGTTATTGTGAAAATCAAATGAGATTAACTATAAAGAACAGTGCCTAGCATATAACAAGTGCCTAATATATGCTTATAGCATATATATATGTATGTATACACAGATAGGTATATATAATCAATAAGTGCATACACATACACACACATATATATGTATATGTATGTTTAAAAGGTAGTTATATGATATAGAGATATAAAAGACATATATATATTCACACATGATATATTTATATATATATATATACACACACAAGGGGGATATGAGATATAGAGATACAAGATACATATTTACATGATATATGTGCATAGGTATGAACATATATGTTATATGTATACAAACATATATATATGTATGTATCCATCCATGATTACTGGTAGTACTGGGTAATTTTTCTGAATTGTTTTTCTTTATTATAAGGTTTTCTTGTTCAATTTGAATGGGATGAGGAAAGAATTTCCAGAAATTACTATGGCATGATCAAAGGGGAAAAAAAAGAGGTTAAGACGTGTCACTTATTAATGAAGAAATTGAAGCTCATAAAAGTTAAGCGAGTTGGGAAAACTCACCTAGCTCGCAAATGCTAAAGACACTATTCGAACTCAGATCTTCCTGTCTCTGGCTCTAAGCAGTTGCCCTGATTGAGCTGTGAAATCATGCCAGGAGCTGGACAAGAGCAGGGGATTTGGAATTATAGGCCCTCGGTTCACATCCCTCCCTCTTTCACTTGTATGGACTTTCACAAGTCTCCTGAAGCTCCCTGAGTCTCATTTTCAATTGTAAAACATGGGTGATTGAACTAAATGACCTAATGGCTCTCTTCATTTCTAATTATGTGCTTCTAGTAATGTGGTTAAAATCTCAGTTCGTTTTAATATCTCTCAATTTTTGAATTTTCTTGCTTTCTCTCTCCCAAAACAGGTCGTGAAGCACATGTACTCCCCAAAAGGGAAAAGAGTCCTTTTTCAAAAAGCACAGAATGGAGAAGGGACCCTGAACCACCTGAACATACATGATAAATCAGCCAGTTCACTAACCTGAGTGCACACAGCAGGAGTGGATTCTCTTTCCAAAGACAGTGTTTGAAATATCCATATAAGATTATCTTTAAATGCTTTGCTGTAGCCTTGAAATAGCTACCCAGATGAAAAAAAAAGGAACATAATTTAAAAACCCTTAGCTTATTTTTAATTTATAGTCCTTGAAAAAAAAATAAGTGGGTAGCCCAATCATTTATATGCCTGAGCAAAAGCAATACATCTATATAAAAGTACAGTGATATATTTCTGTTGCTAGTTTAATGTGCTGCTCGGTGCCCTGTGCTTTCTGATTCATTGGAGAGCAGCAATCATGTGGACAGGAGCTGTTCTTCAGATCCCATCAGTGACAACTAAAGGCCAATTCAAGGTTGTAGAGGGGTCGTGAATCTAACATAGTCACTGATAGAACAATTTCCCTTCCTCATGACACAGGCAGTGGGACATTCTGGGAATAGACAGTGAAGCCAGCTGGAGGTAGTTCTATTTTCTGGATTTTTGTTTTCCTTTTGTTTCTGAGCCTGGTGTGTACAAACCAAAGGCCCTTAGGGAATGGAATGGCTGGTCAGTAGGAAAATGATACAGAAATATATTTCTAATGCCTCAAGAGTCTGGATGGGAAAAAAGAAAGACAGAGACAGAGACAGAGAGAGACAGAGACAGGATCAGAGAGACAGAGACAGAAAGAGAGAGATAGAAAGAGAAAGACAGAGAAGGAGAAAGACAGAAAGACAAAAAGAGAGACAGAGCAGAGATAGACAGAAAGACAGAAACAGAGACTGAAAGAGAAAGACATACAGACAAAAAGACAGAGAAAGCGAGAGAGAAAGACAGAAAGAAAAAACAGAGAAAGAGAAAGTCAGAGACAGATAGAGACAAAGATAGACACAGAAAGAGAAAAAAGATAGAAAAAGAGAAAGAGACAGAGAAAGACAGAAACAGAGAGAGAGAGAGAGAGAGAGAGAGAGAGAGAGAGAGAGAGAGAGAGAGAGAGAGAGAGAGAGAGAGAGAGAGAGAGAGGGGGGGGAGAGAGAGAGAGAGAGAGAGAGAGAGAGAGAGAGAGAGAGAGAGAGAGAGAGAGAGAGAGAGAGGGAGGGAGGGAGGGAGGGAGGGAGGGAGAGAGAGAGAGAGAGAGAGAGAGAGAGAGAGAGAGAGAGAGGAGAGAGAGAGAGAGAGAGAGAGAGAGAACTGTTTGTACAAAGAGGTCATTTAAAATGAATTATGGGTAAATCAAGATCACAGAGAATCAAGGTAGAGGTGGAAATAAAAGCACTTGGCTGAAAATTGGAGGTTCTTATGTTTGGACCTAGAAAAAAAAAGTTGTGGAGTCTCAGAAGGTCAATTAAATAATTGACTCTTTATTTTGTCCAATTCTGGAATAGTGTCAGTCAGCGTCCGTTTGAAAAATTAAAAATCTTGGTGTTTGTTTTTCTATGAAGTTTCTTGAGATCTGAACCTCCTCCTTTTCACATCAATGGGAAAATGTCCATCAAGCTCTTGTGCCTCCAAAGCTCCTGCACCGTGCATTCATTTGTGCCACTCTCTGCCCCAATAGAATTTAAGCTCCTTGAGAACAGGAACTGTTGCATCTCCTTCACCTAATCCATGCATAGGGGAGGAGTCTGGGAAAGGCACTCATACTTAAACATTTCTTTCAGATTCATCATCATCCTTTCAGTCTTCCAGGTTCCGACTTTACCATTCTCAACTCTTTACTGCCCTCGATCTTACCTATCCAATCAGGCACCAACCATATCTCACTATTTCTCCCACCAGAATCCTTCTCACATGCAATGTCTTCTCTCCACTCCCATAGCCACCACCTTCATTCAAGTCCTCTTCACTCCTGGATTATTGTCACAGCCTCCTAATTGGTCTCCTTGTCTGAGGGGTCTAACTATTCCAATCCATTGCTGCCAAATAATTTTCCTTAATTAAGTACATATCTGACCACGTGACTCCTCCATTAAATTAACTCTTTTTTGCCTCTAAGATAAAATATATAGTCCAGGGGGCAGGTAGGTGGCACAGTGGATAGAGCACCAGCCTTGAATTTAGGAGGACCCGAGTTCAAATCTGGTCTCAGACACTTAACACTTCCTAGCTGTGTGACCCTGGGCAAGTCACTTAACCCCAGCCTCAAAAAAAATAAAAAACAAAAAAATACGGTCCTCTGTATATTCAACTTTTGAAGCCCTCCAGAACCTGGCTTCAAACTATCTATTTATTACTCCCCTCCCACTCTCTGCAATCTAACCAAAGAGACCTTCTTTCTGTTTCTCTAATAACATTCTATGTCCTATGTCCATAAAGTTGAAGAATTAGAGGCAACAGTTGTAGACAGCTTTGTTGTGAAGCTTAGCTGCAAAGGGGAAGAAAAATACCTAGCATGGGTAGGGGAATCAAGTAAGGGATCTTTATGGGGAAGGGAGAAATGGGTTTGTTAACAGGAAGCAGGGAAGGAGCCAATACATGGAGAGAGATTGAAGATAAGATTCTTGATTCTTGGGGCAATCTATTAGAGCAAAAGGGAAGAGCTAGGATCAAGTGGTCATGCTGAGGGGTTGCCTTTGCAAGCAGAAGAGTTTGCTTTTCTTCTTCTGTAGAGATTGGAAGAAGAATGGGGTAGTGAGGGAAGACATTTGAGTGATATGAGACGAGGAGATAAAAAGGGAAGCTCTCTGTGAATGGTGTCTTTTTTTTTTCAGTGAGAAATGAAGTGAGGACCTCAGCTGAGAAGATGGAAAAGAGGAAGCAAGGGAGGCTTGAGGGGAAGAAGAGCAGTTTTGGATAGCTGTTGTGGTAAGTTAGGTAATCAAAGAGAGAGGAGAAGGAGATTTCTTTGCCTGGATGAGACAAATTGAGATAGCATGAATTTATAGTAAACCTAGTCAGCATAATTTCATGATTTCCTCTAGTTCCATGTAGTAGCTCATAAGTAAGAGCAGAAGGTGGGAATAGTCAAAGGTTGGGATTTGGCAAGATGTGATCGATGATGGGAAAATAGAACAAAGGGTTCGATTATAGAGGATAGTGCAGGTCGCAACTGTTTCATCAGATGTCCAACAAGGGAAGTCAAGGCAGAAGGGATTGCCTAGGTCAATCTGAGGGTGGGAGATTTGGGATCATGATGAAGAAGCAAAGTGGCTTTAATAGGCATGTGGAAAAGGGAACTATGAGTATTTGGTATGGCAATATCTTAACTTTTTTTAGGATCAGTGTTATTATGTTCATATAATGAAAGGCAATAATTATATCTATGGCAAGGCTCCAGTCCCAATATAGTTTATTTGTGAATTTTTCAAATATATTTTCAAATCTCTATCTGTAATATAGATTTGTTTATCTATTAATTTATGAAATTTATAAAAACTTCTGATACATTATTCTAGAGATCTGGTTGTGTCCCAACCTGCCTATGTGTGCTCTCTAGTGGCTGGATTGTTATTTTTCTCCTTGAGTTCATGTTTATGAGTCCCTTCAATAGGGTAAGCATTTAATAAATGCTTCTCTAAAGTGTGTTAACCATGCAGGTTATGCATGGCCACAAGGGTTTGTCTACAAGAGTATGGATAAATATGATCTTCATGCTTCTTCAACAGAGATTGTGACTCCTTTCTTGAGGGAATAAGAAAAGAACCGTGAGAGTGACCACTCTCTTCTGTTATTTCTGAGAGGGGGTCCTGGGATGGAATAATAGCTATCTCCCTTTAAATATTATTAGTCTAGGGGAATAATTGATTAAGAAAACAATTTGTTTGCATTTAAAAGGGGGAGAGTAGCCCTTAGCTTATACTTACTGGTTTGATTCCTCACCAAATATTCATTACAAAAAAAGACAATCGCAAATATGGAAAAGCATGTAAACTCACTTATCCAAACAAATAGCAAAGAGAAATTAGAGATATTATACACATTAAGATATGCCCAAAGAGTGAATGAGTTCTCATACTGGCAGTAGGAGATTTCAGTTGAAAGACAGAGAGAAAGAGCCAGAGGGAAACTCTGATCTCACCCACAAAAAAAAAATTTCCCAAAAGCTCTGGGGAGGCAAAATGAAAAGTGGGGCATGTTGAGAAACTAGCTTCCCCTACATGTCTGTAACTTCAAAAATCTTTTTATTTCCCCTCATGTACTTGGAGAGAGTCTAGAACTACTCTTGTTCCCTTTCAAAGGGGAAAAAAAATTCTCTCCAAAGCTCTCACACTAACTCTTGCTCAGGCTAAGGTTGCATCAACAGCATTCTCTCCACCAATGAGGAGAATCTTATGCAAAAAAGGCCCCAGGTGTGGCTAGAAACACGGAGTTATACTTGTTGAATTGAATTGGGTTGTGTTGGTCCAAGACTGTGTTTACCTAATGGCTTGTACTTACATTGGCAGAACAGCAGTTGGATGTGGACAGAGCTGTTTTAGATCCAGTCTAGAGCTGCCTGCTGGATTTCCCAGCTGGACTTGCTTCACACTGAGTTCCACACCCTCCCCCTGCCTCCATCTCATCACTACTTTCCCAAGGGCATGGAAAGGGTCCACAGCAGTGGGTACCTCCGGCTGACAGAATGCAGATTTCCATTCCTGTCATAAGATCCTGGGGAGAAAAACTAATGTAAGGTTTCCAGCAACAGGAATATTTCTAAATTAGCCGCCCCCTTGCTCATTACATGTGGTTAATTTGTTAGATAAATAAATCCCAGGTATTTAGACTGATCCCAGGTGGGAACCCAAACCCAGAACACACTACACTGATTTACCAAGCTCTACATCAGCTAGAATCTAAATAATGATTTCTTTTACTAAAACACAAACCAAACCAATCTCCTACTCCAATAAAACAAAACAATCAAACAATCTCACCTTGTTAATCAGTTTCAACCAGAGCCAAATTAATTTTCCAAAATTACTGAACCAATATACTAGCTTTGTGACTCTGGGAGAGCCATTTACTTTCTCTGAATCTCTGGCAAGTTTCTAAGACCTATTCACTTAATTACATGGGTTGGAATATGTTTGAGTAGAAGGAATCAGTGAAATCACAGGTCTTGGGTCTATGCAGAAAGACATTGGGACATCCAATCTCATATACTCTAGACTTTGAAGAATATTGTCGGCAAATCTGGTTCCACGTTTCAGGAAGGACACTGAAAAATGAAAGCATTCCCAGAGGAAGACAATCCTCAGGAGAGTGAGGTGATTGGAAATCCCATCATACAAAGAATTGGGAAAGAGTACTCTAGAAAAGATAACATTAAGAGGTATGTGACTTCAGAACCATCATGTAATCTTGGGATTAGATTTATTCCGCTTGGTCCCAGTGCCAAGAATTAGGATCAATGGGTAGATATTACAGGGATATAGATTTCAGTTGTGTAACACACTAACAATTAGAACTGTCCAAAATGGAAAAGGCTGTCTTGGAAGGTTGTAAGTGCCTTTTTTTCTGAAAGTTCTTAAGCAAAGACAGAAAGGTGTATTGGAAAGACCTAGAAGATCTGGGTTTAAAAATCCAGCTCCATAATTTTCTCCCCATGAGACTTTGAGAAATCACTTTTCAGTTTTAAATCCCCTCTGAAAAACAAGGGGATTTAACAACAATCTCCTAATTGCTAACTTTAAAGCAATATGTAAATGCCAGCTCAGGCAACTAGGTAGTACAGTCAATAGACTATGAGACTGGAGAAAGAAAGACCCATCTTCCTGAAATAAAATCCTCAGATACTTACTAGGTTTGTGACGAGGAGCAAGTCACTCAATCCTGCTTGCCTCAGTTTCCTCATCTGTAAAATGAGTTGGAAAGGAAATGGCCAACCACTCCAGTATCTTCGCCAAGCAAACCCCAAATGGAGTCATGAAAAGTCAGATGTGACTAAACAAAAAATGGCCTCCTAAATGTGCTTTTTTGCAACTTCTTTGCAATTACTCCTAGGTTTGCCATCTGAGGGCCTGGGAGAACAAAATTAATCCTTTTTGCACAGAACAGTCTTTCAGGCAGTTGAAGACAGCAGTGGTGAGTAACAATGATGGGGACAATAGTTCCTTAGCTCTTCTCTTATCCAGTTTTAAGTGCCCTTGACTATTTGGTGGTGCAATGGAGAGAACATTGAGCATGGAATCAAGAGTCATTTTCTTGAGTTCAAATCTGTTACTTAGCTGTGTGACCCTGAGCGAGTCACTTAACCCTGTTTGCCTCAGTTTGCTCATCTGTAAAAATGAAAAACCTCTATATTTGCTAAGAAAACCCCAAATAGAGTCACAAAGAGTCAGCCATGACTTAAATGATTGAATAACTGCTAATGTTTCTACCTTAACTTCAAATAGTATAATCTCCAGGAACTTTATCAAACTGGTTGTTTTACTTTCCCTTTGTCAATGGAATAGAAGTTGCTCAATAGATTGTGAGTTCCTTGAAAGCAGGAACTACTTTAGTCTTTGTGTTTGTTTCTCTAGGTACAATGGTTGGCACATGTTTATTGAATGAGTGCTTAATAGATGCTTATTGGCTGATTCTCACTGTCCTTCCCAGAATATAATGTTCAGATGTCCCAATGATACTTACTTCCTCAATTTTATTATTCCTTGCCCTGTCTGGCTTTATCTTGTTGTTGTCTTAGATTTTCCTTCTCCCTCAAGGGAAATAACAAAAAAAATCTTATATCAAATAGAAAAACAAAACAAAACAAAATATTTTCAAATCAAAAAGAAAAATCTTTTATACCAAATTTCTTGGATAAGAGTTTGATTAATCCAAGATACACACTCATAAACATGCACACACAAACACGTGTGCATGTTTGTATTTTATATGTATATATAACATATATATGACTAATAAGCATTCACCAATAAATAAGTGATCAAAAAATATGAACAATAATCAATAAACATTTATTAAGCTCCAACTATGCGCCAGGCTCTGTACTAAGTGCTGGAGATACAAAAAGTGGTTCCTGCCCTCAAGGAACTTACAATCTAATAAGGAATTTACCATCTCTATACAAACAAATATATATATAAAACAAGCTGTATACAATAAATTATCTTTCAACAAAAAGAATTGCAAACTATTTACAACCACATGAAAGAATGTTCTAAATCACCAACAAGAAAAATACAAATCAAAACAGTCCTGAGATTTTACTTCACAACTTTCAAATTGGCAGAGATGACAAAAAAAATTATATCTATATCTATATATATATATATATATATATATATATATATATATATATATATATATATATATATATAATATCAGAGGGGTTGGTTATGGGATGATAGGCACATTAATATATTATTGGTGGAGTTATGAAATGGTACCATCAAGTTGGAAAGGAATTTGTAATTACCGAAACAATATGACTAAAATGTCCATACCCTTTGAACCAGAGACTCCAAAGATGAGAAGAGAATTTCTATGTTCACCAAAATATTTTAGGAATAATTTTTTTCAGGATAACAAAGAATTGGAAACAAAGTAGATTTCCATCAATTGGAGAATAGCTAATGAAACTGTGGAACATGAATACAATGTTGTGAGAAATTATCTGTGTGATGAATACAAAGAAGCCCAGAAAGATTATTTCAACAGATTCAGTGATCAAAACAGAAGAATTAACACACACACACACACACACACACACACACACACACACACAGAATCATATACATATATGTATGTGACTCAAATAAAGAAGCATGAGAAGACCCCCCCAATTCAGCATTTTATAAAAGTAAGAGCTTCACAAATATTGCACATTGCACATATTTTGAGGCTTTTTCAACATATTGATCTATTGTGCTTATTTTTTCTATTGCTTTCTTTTTGTTGTAAAAAATATGATTTTTTTTATAAGGGATGACTTTCTGAGAAAGAAAAGGATATTAAAGAAAACTATAATGATGTAGGAAAAATATATCAATAAAAAAACTAATATAAAAAGACTCCTCCTCATTGGGAGGAATTAAAGCAATACTAAAAAGTCTATAGTAAGCCATTGTTGCAGGAACTGACTTTTCCATTCCATAAAAATAATGGCTAGCATTTTTTGTTTAGTCACATCTGACTTTTCATGACTTCATTTGGGGTTTTCTTGGCAAAGATACTGGAGTGGTTGGCCATTTCCTTCTCAAGCTCATTTTACAGAAGAGGAAATTGAGGCAAGCAGGTTTGAGTGATTTGCTCCTAGTCACAAAGCTAGTAAGTGTTTGAGGTCAGATTTTATCTCAGGAAAATGGGTCTTTCTTTCTCCAGTCTCATAGTCTATTGACTGTACTACCGAGTTGCCTTTACATATTGCTTTAAAGATAGCAAAACTCTTTGCAGATACTATCTCATTAGTTCCTCAAAAAAATCAAAACAAAAAAACCCTGTGAGGCAGGTGCTATTATTATCATAGATGAAGAAACTGAGGTAGGGAACCTAAGTGATTTGTTCAGGCTCTCAGAGCTAGCAATTGTCTAAGACAGGATTCAAACTCACTTTTTCTTGCTTGCAATCAGGATATTCACTATGGCGCCTATCTGCCCACCCACAGCCATGCCCCAACTAGCATACAAAATCCATTTTCCTGAAAAACACTAAGTTTCTAATATGGGTGGAGGAGAGTGGAATCAGGACTAAAACTCATCTCCCCTGATTGCTCAAATGCTAGAGCAAGGAAGTGGTCACTGTAGGATCCAGGGAATATTTCAGGGCAGGTTGCCAGTGGAAAGATGGTAATTTGGCAGGCGGCAGTCCTGATGATGAAGAGTTTCTCGGTGTGTGCTAGAAGGAGAAGTCGGAACAGATCTAAATGCAGCCACCTATTGATTAATCCTCTTTGTACGGGGCATGGCTTTTTATTAAAGAAAGCAGATATTCAATAGTGTTAACTAGTAATGGGAATTGACTTTTCGCTAATTGCACAGACCTTGGCACTAATACACTTTAATGGAAATTGGGACCTGTGTCCTTCAGATCAATCTGAAGTTTTTTTGGTAATTTTCCCTGGTCAAAAGACATCAAGAATATTATAGCCTAGTGGGGTTTCTGCTTCTTCTTCTTTTTTTTTTTCTTTAAAAATATGGAATTAATAGGATAAAGACTTTTCCTGTAAAGGAAAAAAAAAGAATTAGAAAAAAATTGACTTCGGGGTTCATTTTTTCCTTCATCAAGCCTTTATTATATGCCTACTATATGCAAAGCATTGGACACGCAATGATATTTGTTTATAGGGAGCTTAGAAAGAAAACTAGAAGACAAAGATGGAAACTTTGTGGATTGGACCAAATGAGAATTATGGGATTATAGATTAAAAGAGAGAGTCATCATTCAATGTTGGTATTACCCATAGTCCTACAGGTAATAAAAATAATTTCTGGACTTGAACCCAGGTCCTGTGATTGTACATTTTTCCACTTCCTCACAGCATGGGTACTACAAGGTGAATTTTTTGGCTGGGGCTCCTGATTTCCATTTTAGGGTTATGTTATGAATATTGACAACAAAGAAACGAATGCATGAATGAATAAACACATACCTACATGCATATAAATGAATGGATAACGGCTGAAGCCCCAATTATACCTGGCCATCCTCTGTAGTTGATGCCAGCTCTGAGGCAAAAAACTCATCCCTTATTTATTGTTCATTT
Organism: Sminthopsis crassicaudata; assembly: GCF_048593235.1. Taxonomy (NCBI): domain Eukaryota; kingdom Metazoa; phylum Chordata; class Mammalia; order Dasyuromorphia; family Dasyuridae; genus Sminthopsis; species Sminthopsis crassicaudata. The sequence continues at coordinate 219,689,463 of NC_133622.1, read as the reverse complement.
GTTAGATTTATTCAGAATGAACAGGATCCCTGATGGCTCCTGAGCATCCATCCAGACCTACAAATATGGTCAAGTAAAAATGAACACACATTGGCAAAACCCAGCAGAAATGGGGGTCACGGTGGGGCTTTTACCTCATCTGGAGACAGAATGGGGAATTCCATTCAGCCAGCCAGAGAGGGAGGGAAAGTCTAAAAGCTTCCAAAGATGGAAAATCTATTTCTGGTCCTCCAGGATTCACAGGGATACATCCTGTTGTATTAGAAATGCTAGCTGTAGCAATAAGGCAGGGAAAAGAAATTGAAGGAATAAAAATAGGCAATGAGGAAACACTGTGATATGTCTTTATCTGATGTCACATAACCCAAGGGGCAATCTCTGAAGGTTTTTCTTTTTCTTAAATCACAGACGACGTCTTTATCGTCCTTGACTGTTGCTTACTGCTTTATCGTTTCAGAAGCACTTCTCAAGTAGTATCCCATTTGAGCATCTCAATAACCTTCTGGAGTAGAAGCAAGAGGATTGATCGTCCATCCCCTTTTACAGATGAGGAAATCGAGACAGTGAAATGGCATATCGATACAGCAGTCAGCAAATGTCCAAGGCAGGATTTGAACTCAAGTCTTCTCACTCTAAGCCAACAATGATAGGGAGATTCAGTAGAAGGGAGAAACCCAATGAGCCGAATTGGAGGTATCTATTAGATATTCAGTTTGATTTGCCAAAAAGTAGTGATGCACTAAAGCTCTAGAGTGAGGCTAGGGCTGGGACAAGTAGATTTGAGAATAATATGCATAGAGTTGTGTACAGAAATCCAAGAGATGAAAGAATATACAGGAAGAGAAACTAATCTGTGTCAAAACCTGCCAAGGAGTCAAGAAGGATGAAGATTAGGAAAATGCAATTTAGAAAATGGCCATTAAGAGATCACTACTGGTGATCACCAGTAGCTGGGAGAGAGCAGTTTCTGTTGAATGATGAGGTCAAATGTCAGATTGTAGAGAGGTTTAGAACACAGAGAGAAAAGGAATTGAATGCATTGAGTGTAGAGAGCTTCCTCCAGGAGTTTAGCTGCAAGTGGACTAGGGATATAGGAGGGTACCTAGTGGGGATGTTAGGATCAAGCGTTTTTTTGTTTTGTTTTGTTTTTTAAATAAAACAGACCTAAGCACATCTGCAGGGAGCAGGGGATGAAGTGGTACATAGGGAAAGATTAAAGATGAGAAAGTTATTGTAATAAAGGCAATCTGCTAGAGGAGATGAGAGGCCCAAAGATGTATGTACATGGATTAATCTTGGTAGGAACAAGGACACCTTTTCATTTAAGACCGATGTGAAGGAAGGAATATTTGGGGAAAATGTGTAAATGTTAAGAAATGAGGAGAATGGGGAGCTCATGATAAATGGCCTCCATTTTTTCAATAAAGCATGAGATAAAGTCCTCGACTGAGAAGGTGGATTCAAGGAAAGAAAATGCCATAGGAACTTTAAAGAGAAGCTAGAAAGTTTGGGATAACTGCTCTAGTGAGTGGGATTGCAATTCAATTAAGGGTGGAATAGAATGTTTGCCTTGCTGAAGTTAGAATCCAAGTGAGATTGGATTGCATAAATTTTGTGATTTCCTTAATCTCCCTTCATCCATACATAAAAGTGAAGGAATTGGGAATTATCAAGAATTGGGGTTTATTTAGCCAGGTATGATCCATGATAGAACAATAAGACAAGAAGATAAGCTGAAGTGATTCACTAAAGGGTGGAGAAAGAGAAAGTAAAGAGAATTCGGTTTGGAGTTAATTTTCTGGGAAAGAACTGAGAGGAAGAGAAAATAGAGGTCACAGTCAAAACAAAAACCTTTCTGAACCTCAAAATGTAATATAAATATGAATTGCTACTGTATTTACCAGGTAAAATAAAATAGTCCTCTTTCTCTTTTCTAAAGACAAGGATTCACTTGAATAGGTAAGAAAAAATCTTTCTTAATCAGGACAGTGTTGGTCAAGGCAAGATTCTGGACCATTTTCTCTTAACTGAATACCCATATGGATTGAGGGCTTGCCCCTGGAAAAAGAGAACAGTTACTCAGAAAATCTTTCTGGAGCCTTTTTCTTCTTGGATCACAATAAAATTGTCTCTCTGATCAACAACTCCACTCCTTATATCTGCATTAACCCCCCAAGTCTGGCCTTTCCTTTAGCTGCCATTTGGCAGCATGGCAACCTGTGGTCTGGTGACTAGGGAGTTATACGGCATCGATTTCAGTGTGGGACTTTCCTAAGTGCCCCAGATTTTTTTTTAAATTTTTAAACAATAACATCTGGATAAAATTCAGATGAACCAAACTGCCGCCTAGAGTTTAGTCGAACTCAAAGTAATTGGTTTTCCTGGGCTGCTGATGCCCCACTCAGACAAATGAGAAATCCAACCATGGCTCCAGTGGCAAAAAAAGACCACCTCAGCAGTATAGCAGTTCTCTTATTTCAGGCCTTGTTATGTTATTGGCAATAAAAGGGGACTAATACACCGTTAATTAATATTGTGTTCTCCAGCTAATTTATCACGTTATTAATCAGAGTGATAAAGCCAAGGGAAAGCAAAGCTCACCTACAATCTTTTCCTGACTTTAAAATCTTTGAGTGTACACAGAAATTGGCATTTCTATAGACACTGCCAAGCATTTGGCTGTTTCTGGATAAGTCTATTCTATTTTCAAATGCTAACTTGCCCCACAGGAATATTTTATTTAGCAAGACAGGACTTAAAGTGAAAGGCTAACCATTCCTGATCATAACCTTGGCTTTGCACATCTAGTAATTATCCTTTAATTGCATTACCCTCTTTGAAATAGAGTTGTAATTGGAAAAAAAACAATTTGACATTCCCTGATGCTTACTCTGACATGCACTGTTTGCTTTTTATTCAAATGTAAATTTTCTCCATCATACTATCAAAGAAAGAAAAAATAATAATAAAGCAAAATTGAAATGTCAGTGGTAATTCTGACATGCAGGGAGCACCATCCGCAAGAGCTGTCTGGAAGGCGAGACTTGTGGTTCCACTGGAAAACACACACACACACACACACACACACACACACACACACACACACACACACATCAAGCTGAAATTAGTATGCTCAAAGGAAAGGGAACGATGGGAGGGAGGAATAGCACATCTGTTCCTTAGGGATTTGGGTCTATTTCGCATGATGATATCAAAATATCAAACAAACTCCGAGCTGTAATTGTGTGATGAATGAGCTCTCCAGCTTACACTACAGGGGTTTGGGGATGGGAGTGATGGGGAGGACTGAAGGATAAGAGACTAAACTTTGGAGATGAATAACACTTCAAATATAACTCTAGTTTGGAGATGTGTTTTAAAATAAAATACCAGCTGAATAGGGGTCAGAGTGTCAGATTTAGGGCTTTAAAGGAATTTAGAGGTCATTTAATCCTAGCTAGCTAGATGGTACGATGGATAGAGTGCTATTTCTGAAATCAGGAAGACCTCCGTTTAAATCAGCATTTGATACTTACTGACCATATGACTCCGGGAAAGTCCCTTGACCTGGACTGCCTCAGTTTCTTTAACTGTAAAATGGGGATAGTAATATTACTTGTGAGCCTCAAATGAGATAACATTTATAAAGTGCAGTTCTGGTACGGAGTAAAGACCATATAAATGCTTGTTCCCTTTCCCATTTTACAGAAGAAGAAACTGAGGCCCTAAAATGCAAAAATACCTGTCATCCCACAAGTAAGAGGCAGAGCTTTAAGTTTTCTGACTTCAAATCACTGTAGCCTCCTGCCATTTGAAAGATGTATAATTCTAACTATTAAGCCACTAGTAAATGTCCCATAATTGAATTGTCATTCCCCTTTAGAACTGATTTAAAGGATATTTATAGCTCTTCAAGAACAAGAACATCTAACAGATAATAAAAAGTTCATTTATTTAGTTTTAGGAGGTGACAGATATTAAACAGGGATATGCAACAAGAACAGCACAAGTTGATCCAATTGAGCTCAGCTTCCTTGCCTCTGAGTTGTCCATGGTGGACTGATAGCCAGAAGCATTAGAGAAAGATGTTAACTCTTCATGGTGTTTTGTACTCAGACCATGATGAAGCGGTGACAGCAGTCCAATCCTTTAGTCCTCTGAGTCAATTAACTCTTAAGCGTTGTTTCAGGATCATTTAAGGAAAAGAACTGACCCAGCCCCACATGGCTTTGTCTTGATCTCAATCTCTTTTTTTCTGTGTCTCTCTTTTTTTTTACGTTTTCTCTCCTCTATCTCTCTTTCTCTCTCTCTTCTCTTGCTCTCTATCTCTTTCTGTTTGTTTTTTTCTTTTTCTCTCCTCTCTCTCTCTGCCTCTCTCCTCTTTTGCTCTCTAACTCTGTTTCTTTTTTTCTTCTCTCTCTCTTTCTCTGTCTCTCTCCTCTTTTGCTCTTGATGTCTTTCTGTGTCCCCTTTCTTTTTCTCTCCTCTCTCTGTTTCTCTCTTGTCTTTCGATCTCTTTGTCTTCTTTCTTTTTCTCTTCTCCCTCACTCTCTTTCTCTCTCTCCTCTCTTGTTCTTTATCTGTCTCCTTTTTCTCTTCTCTTTCTTTCTCTCTGTCTCTCTCTTGCTCTTGCTCTCTTTGTGTCTCCTTCTTTCTTTTTCTCTCCTCTCTCTTTCTCTTTCCTCTCTTGCTCTTGCTCTCTTTCTGTATCTCCATTCTTATTCTCTCCTCTCTTTTTCTCTCTGTCTCTATCTTCTCTCGTACTTGATCTCTTTCTTTCCACATTTCTTTCTTTCTCTGTCCTCTTTGTTTCTGTCTCTCTCTCTCATACACACAATCCTCCTACAACAAACATAAATAGCAGCTTATTACTTTATCATGGATTGCTTTGCCTGCATAAGACGTAAGTACCTGGAAGAATAAACCTAAGGATAAATCAGCTTTGATGATGAGGGGAGACCTTGGTAAGGGCAAATGACCTCACTTAGGTGGTCTGCTAGAGTGAGAGGCCCTGAGTCACAATGAGGGGTCCTCCTTCTTTGATACAGTGAAGCACAAAGAATAATGGGTGTTCCAAATCTAAATTTCACTTAATTCACAGTTTTTGCTAAGGGTCAAGGATTGGAAATAGGGCATCACTATAACTTGGGTATGGTAAACGGCTTTGGCTCAGGGCCCTGGGATTTAGACAACACTCACACTCCTTTTAGCAAGCAGAAACAACTGAAATTAGCATCTACGGAGGAAGAATAACTAGTCAAAATAGTAAGGTCCCATAGAGTTCTCTTTGGCCAGACCCTACTCTGCTGCTTCTCCAAATGGTGGCTTCCACATCACCAGCTTCAGAGGATCCTAGGGTCCCTGTCTTCTGCCCATGGGATAGGGTCTCCCCCCTACCAACTTCCCATTCCCCTTACCCCCCCAAGATGGGAGTTTGTATCGCAAGGTTAGAACATTCTCTGCCCTCAATAAAATTTGTCTAAATATTCAATCAGGGGCATTTTCATGCTGTTGACCAGGAAATCGTGCTTGTCACGGCCCTGGGGACAGAGTCCAAATCAAAGAGTAAAAAGTCCTACATCAGAGGATCCCCTCCTTGCATGGACTAAGACCAAGAGACTGGCTTCATGATGCCTTAAATGGTTGTTGAGGCTGAATCCAACCTCCAGGAAGAACTAGGGATCCATCTCTAAGGTTGCTGTTAATATGAAAGAATACAAAACGCTTTTCAGACACATTAGGAAAGAGCTCTTATAGCCTTTCCAACACTTAGGAGACAGGGCCTTTATTTACTTATTTTTTTTTTCCTTAAAGAACCATTTGGCAAGCATCCAGTTTTTATCCAAGATTTATCTAAATTGAAGTTGTCCACCCTACCTTTTAAAGTTCTTCTCTAGCTAATGAGCCTTTCAGCAAACACACAACACTGGATGTTAATCACTTGGAGAAATGGGAGGTAAATCTGTTTGCCTTTGAATAGCCCCAGCACACTCAGCCACCCACCCTACCAGAGTGGGGAAAAGATATTGCATGTCATTTCTCAGGCCTCAGTATCAATAATTCCTCTGCAGAGCCTTTCTCAACCTCCTATTTTCAAGAGACTTTCAAAGCTCTCAAGCAATTGCTAAGTGATGCTAGAAGCACATTTGCCTGTACCTCGAGATTTGGGGGGTAAGTAGCCTATAATTTATCACTCTGTATTGAGAATTATGTTTTAGAGGGGCTTTCAGCCTTAGCAGCGGAGGTGTAAACATTTCTTTAAACCAGAAAAGCTTGGGTCTACTAGAATTCTGCCTAAACAGGGACCCGGGGGAAATCATGGAGAGCCCATGATTAATACTGAGGAAGTGGAAAGTTGGCACATCTGAAAGGGTCCCATGAAAATGTTTTCATCTTAGTCCCAACAGAGGCCATGTTTCTCATTCTCCTCTCCCTTCTTGGATTATTGATGACAAATTTTGACTCAGTCCTCGACTAGTAAAACCATTGGTTTCCCTTGGGTGATGCGGTGAATCTCGCTGTGGACTTTACTCCAGATTCCTCACAGTGACAATCTTTCTCATTTCTTAGATTTGCTGCCATGGCTCCCCTCTACACAGAACTGAACTCGATTTTTCCGATATGCTCTGACCGGGACAGAGGAGTTGGGGGTCTGGGGTGGGGGAATCCTGAAAGCTATACTTCTCTTTAATACACATGAAGATATTGATGGCCATATCTCAATCATCACACCGGGCTTCTCACTCCCTATGCCGCTTCTCACAAACTGATACAAACAGAAATTTCCTTCTCTGTCTTTCTGACTCTTTCTGTCTCTTTTCTTCTCTATCTTTCCATCTTTCTCTCTGATTCTCTATTTTTCTGTCTTTCTCTCTCTCTCTCTTTTTTCTCTGTCTCCATCTCTTTCTGTCTCTCTTTCTCTCTCTGTCTCTGTCTCATCTCTCTTTTCCCCACCCTTGTCCTCCCACCTTTTACATTAAAATTCCAATCACATTTAAGGCTAAAGAGAACGCTGTCTTTTGGGATGGATTGTTCCTGGCCTGACCGGTCCACATGACATTGACCTTCCTAGCTTACTTTTAGCTTAATACTTTACCTAACACAAACCTTCACCAGCTGCCTTCTTTTCTATTTTTGCTCTGAATGAATTTTGCTGACATTTCTTTACCTTAAAAGTACGCATCTGTCAAGATTCCCGTTTAACAGTTTCAAATGAAGCATTTAACCGAAATCCCTTATACTGTAGTTCACTTTTCTCTCCTGGTCTTCCCTTGGGGTGCAGGAAAAAAAACTGAATAACCTCTCAAGGTTCCTACCAGCTTTAGGCTCACTGTGCTGTGTCCTCAGGGCCTCTGCTTCCCTGAACACCAAGATTGCCCTGCTTTTCTTTCTCTTTTCCTATTTTAAACCGGGCATTCTGTCCTTTGCTCTCTTTTTCAAGCATTAACTACTCTTTTCCCTATATTCCTCCTGTCTTTCCTCTCTTATTCCTTCCCTCGCTCTCCAGTTCCCATTATTGTTCATCCCTCTCTTCCCAACCCTAAGCATTCTCTGGCTCTCTAGCCTTCCATTACTCTCAGGATCAATCCCAGAATCTCAGTCAGAATGGGCCACAAGGGTCACCTAGTCCAACTTGTACATGCACAGGAATTCTTTGTACCGCACTCCCAGCAAAAGGATCATTAAGTTTCTAGTCATGGGTAACTCACTACCTCTTGAAATTGCTCTCTCCACTTTGGTACAACTCTAATCATTAAGAAGTTTTCTTTTTATAGCAAATCTACCTAAATCTGCCTCTGCAACTTGCAGTCACTCCTCCCAGATCTGATACCTTGGGACCCTGAAGAACAAGCCCAATCCTCATTATGTAAAGGCCTTTCAATTAGTTAACCACAACTAAAATTCTCTCCCCAATTCCTTCAGTTAATAGTCATGCTCTACCATATTCTCACAGTCCTGGTTATCCTACTGTGTGAGGGCTGCAGCTAGAAGGTCCAGTGAATAGAGCACCCGCTCTGGAGTCAGGACTTGAATTCAAATCTGGTCTCAGAAACTTACTGCTCACAAGCTGGGTGACTTTGGGCAAGTCGCTTAATCCCAATTGCCTAGCCCCCTTTCTCCCCCCCCAATAAAACACACAATCCTCCCCAAAAGAAAAAGTCCTACTCTGTGAGTGTGTGTATTGTCTATGTAGGTTATTTATATTTTCTCATAGGTTCATCTAAATGAGGCTTTCAGAGATGCTTGAATACATATCAATGGGAACTTGTCTACTGTACTTCAAGGGAGACTTTTATTCTTGCCAGGAGAGTAGAAGGGGCCATGAGGAAACCACTCTACTCTTCTCAAGGAGAGGGTGTCTGGCTAGAATCCTATCTTACTGTCTCTATAAATATTGTCTAGAAATGATTTTTAGTTTTAAGCCACTCTCCCAGTCCCTTGACAGGGAAAGATTGTCCCAAAATGTGTCTAAAGGCTTGATAAATAACAGTTCTGCAAAGATCATCACAAATATTGAATAATGAAATGTTAAATCCACTTATCTAAGCAGATAGCAAAAGGGAATCAGATAAGATACAAATTCAAATATACTGAGTGTATAGATTCCACTGGGATCAAGGTGAGACTGAGACAGAGACAGAGAAAGACAGAGACAGAGAGACAGAGACAGAGAGACAGAGAGAGAGAGAGAGAGAGAGAGAGAGAGAGAGAGAGAGAGAGAGACAGAGAGACAGAGAGACAGAGAGACAGAGAGAGACAGAGACAGAGAGAGAGAGAGAGAGAGAGAGAGAGAGAGAGAAGAGAGACAGAGAGACAGAGACAGAGACAGAGAAAGAGACAGAGAGACAGAGACAGAGAGACAGAGAGAGAGAGAGAGAGAGAGAGAGAGACAGAGACAGAGAGACAGAGAGACAGAGAGACAGAGAGAGACAGAGACAGAGAGAGAGAGAGAGAGAGAGAGAGAGAGAGAAGAGAGACAGAGAGACAGAGACAGAGACAGAGACAGAGAGAGAAGAGAGACAGAGAGAGACAGAGAGACAGAGAGAGAGAGAGAGAGAGAGAGAGAGAGAGAGAAGAGAGACAGAGAGAGAAACAGAGACAGAGTGAAACAGAAACACACAGAGAGACAGAGAAACAGAGAGAGAGAGAGACCGAGAGACAGAGACAGAGACAGAGATAGAGAGAGAGAGAAGAGAGACAGAGAGACAGAGACAGAGATAGAGAGAGAGAGAAGAGAGACAGAGAGAGACAGAGAGACAGAGAGACAGAGAGACAGAGAGACAGAGAGAGAGAGAGAGAGAGAGAGAGAGAGAGAGAGAGAGAGAGAGAGAAGAGAGACCGAGAGACAGAGACAGACAGAGAAAAAGACAGAGAGAGACAAAGAGAGACAGAGACAGAGAGAGACATAGATAGAGAGAGAAAGAGAGAGAAAGAGAGAGAGAATGTCCTGATCTCAACACAAGGGGAAATTCCCTAATGTCTCTCCTCTGAAAAGCTGAAAATAAGAACATTATTTAGACATGGCTCCTCTCCATGTTGTCTTCTTCCCGAAGTCTTTCCTCCCTCCAGTGATTCTCCCTGAAGGGAGCTTGGAACAAAATATATCCTCCCTCAGAGCCAAAATCCAGTCACAGAGCATCAAGTTATCATTCTGTCCTTCGAAGAGGATCTTACACAATTGACAAGACTTGAACCCAAGATTATATTAAATTAATTCATTATGATCAACAATAGTCTATCCATGCCTCCCATTTTACAATTGATTTTTTTATACCCAAGTGGAGGACTTTACATTTATGACTGTTAAATTTTTGTTTCCTTGGGTTTTTATTAGGACTTAGGGTCTACTTTCTTTAACATAGATATTGAAGTCAAATTAGAACTAGAAAGGGAGTTCTCCTTTTCCTTCTCATTGAGAGAGGAAAGCATAGAAAGAAAACAATTTTTTTTCACTTGTTTTCTGGTCAATTCTATTGAAGGTTAGTTGTCTGGAAAGGTAGAATTGAATTGCTTAGAACTGGGCTATATGTGGTGAAGCACAGAGGAGAATGTAATGTGCAGGAAGCACATGAGCAAAAGATGAAGTGGTAGATGGAGTTAGAAGACAAATAAAGTAAAAAAAATGTGTGTGTGTGTGTGTGTGTGTATTATATATAATGGCACCTGGTTCCATAGGATCTAGAAGTGTATAATATGGCAATCTCCTAAAAGCTAAATAATTTTGGAAAGGAGTGGAGGAGACCTCTGATTTCTTTGGTGCAGGGAATTTTTGGTGAGAAGTCCCTATTTGCCAGTTAATTATTCTAGAGAATTCGTTAGTGGTTCAGAGTCTAAGGAAGAACTTGAACTCATGTCTTCCTGATTCTCAGGCCAGCTCTATAGACACTATATTATTACCAGTTCTGAAAAATATCTAGAATAAGAGAGGTGAACATCTCACTTTTCTATTTTGGAGATCACTTAAGAAAAAAGGGATTAGATCCTGAAGGAAAATCAGAGATTAGCTAGTCAAATCTAGCCATTTTCTGAAAGTTTAAGTGACCTGTCCAAGTCACAAAATCAGGGGTGGAACTTGAATCCAGGTCATCTCCTCACATTTCCAGTTCAGATATCCCCTGATTCTGTAAAGGAACTTTCATACCAAGAAACCCACCGGTTTTAGAGCCATTTAAGTACACAGACACCAAGGGTTGTTTTTTGGTCACGATAAAGAGGCACAAGCAAAAATATTAATGGCAATGCGGTTCTTCCATTGAAGAAAGTGAGAATTTTTTTAGTGTTTGTTTATTTGCTAAGGAATCCCCCCCCTCTAATTTTCTGGCTGCTCAAACCGAATAATGAATAATTCTCTTTACCTTTCTTCCTGTGTGTCATAAAATTCTAAAAATATTTCTCAATGTCTCAGGGAGACAAAAGACATCTCACTTAAACTGATTTGTGTTAAAATCACTGTCAAAAATACACTTTTTTAGGTATTAGAAAAAGTCAGACCTTTAGCCACTTGATCCAAACTAGATAATCAGCATGCACACATTCCCCAGTATCTTTGAAGGCAGAAATTAATGCTGAATTTGAACAATTAAGGGACTATTTTCTATAGTTCTTATAGACTATTTGTCAATTCCAAGGGGTCAATTTACTTATTTATTTATTTTTATAATTATAACTTTTTTTTGACAGTACACATGCATGGATAATTTTTTACAACATTATCCCTTGCATTCACTTCTGTTCCCACTATTCCCATCCCTCCTTCCACCCCCTCCCCTAGATGGCAGGCAGTCCCATACATGTTAAATGTGTTATAGTATATCCTAGATACAATATATGTGTGCAGAACCGAATTTCTTGTTGCACAGGAAGAATTGGATTCAGAAAGTAAAAAAAACCTGGGAAGAAAAACAAAAATGCAAACAGTTTACACTCATTTCCCAGTGTTCCTTCTCTGGGTGTAGCCCAAGGGGTCAATTTAGATAAATGAGAAAGAAAATAACGGGAAATAGTTCATAACTAGGCAATGTCTGTGAATGGAGCCCAACAGCAATTCTGCTCCATCTTAAGAAACTCACCCTTCCTATCTCCAGTGTGTACAGTTGTCCATTTCACTGGTCCAAGGAAAATGTCCATGGACGTTTATAGTAAAATAATGCCCTCTGCTGGACAACTGATGTATTGCTGAGGAGAATTTAAAATTGTTACTAGGAACAAACATTTCAGTTGGTTGCCTGGGATACAGGCGATTTTTTTTTTTTTTAATGGTCTCAAATTTACAATCCAATTATATGCTCAACTATAGATGTCTAACAATAATCTGATGATTTTTTTTTTTCTTCAGCCTGGATCCCCAACATGGAAGCAGAAATTGGCAAGGATGCTCTAGAGGGAATTTCTCCATAAGATAGGAAGTTGCTCTCAGTGTCTTCCAAGGTCCCTTTTCTTTCTCTCCCCAATTCCAAGGGTCTGTGGTCTTATTGGAACAGTTACTCCCTCTACTGGTTCAGCTCACAATCTAGTTAGATTTTCTCACACTTAGATTTTTGTCCAAATTTCTGTATGTTTTCACAAGTGAATTCATGGGAATTTTCCTTAGATATTGCATGCATCATATTGCAGCGTTTAAACTGCCCGTTTGTCATTGCATGAACAAGATGCCCTTCCCGAGATAAACTGGTCACTTCTGATGGTGTTAACTAAATCTTGGATACTTCCCATCTTCCTCTCCCCTCTGATTGGAGGGCTGGAATTGGATTTCCAGGTCAATCCACCCTCCATCTTCAGTTCTCTTGGAATTCTACATTCTGGAACAAGATGCCCATGTTGCTGGGTAACTCTTGGAATCCTCTTCCCCTTCTAGATTCCTTTTGTGTGTAGTCTTCCCCTTATATTATAACCTCCTTGAGGGTAGAAACTTTCTTTTTTTCTTTTTTTTAAAATTTTTTAAATTTTATTTTAATACACCTTGCTTTATCAATCATGTCGGGAAAGAAAAATCAGAGCAAAAGGGAAAAAAATGGGAAAGAAAAAAAAAGAACATAATATGTGTTGATTTATATTCAGTCTTCATATTCTTTTTCTGGATGCAGATGGCACTTGCTGTCCAAAAAATCTATTAGGATTGCTTTGGATCACTGAACCACTAAGTCTTTCAGAGTTGATCACCGCACAATCTTGCTGTTATCATGTACAATGTATTCCTGGTTCTGCTTGTTCTGCTTAGCATTGGCTCATTAAATCTCTCCAGGCCTTTCTATAATCGGCTTGTTCATCACTTTTCATAGAACAACAATATTCCTTTATCTTCATATACTTGTTCGGTTGTCCTCAACTGATGGGCATGTACTCATTTCCCAATTCTTTGCTACCACAAAAACAGGTGCTAGAAACATTTTTGCATATGTGGGCCCTTTTCCCTTCTTTATGATTTTCTTAGCCAGTAATGGCACTGCTGGGTCAAAGGGTATGCACAGTTTGATCGTCCTTTGGGCATAGTTCCATACTGCTCTCCATAATGGAGAGCACAATTCCATTTCACAACAATGCATTAGTGGATTTTCTTTTTTCTCTGTTTTTTTTTTTTTGTTTAAGAAATTTTTACTGAGTTTAATGTATTGGAACTGAATGGAATCTCTTGATCTTACTGTGTGAATTCTGATTTACCCTTCCCCACCATTCATATCCTTGATGATATCCTTATCTGAATTTTGAATTGTATGGAAAACATACCTAGCTATGTGATTCTGGAGAAGTCATTTAACTTCTCTCAGCTTCAGATTGCTCATCTGTAAAATGGGAATAATAATATCTGCCTAAGAAATTGTTTTGAAGATCAAATGAGAATATGTCTATATCTACATATTTAGATATAACTATCTCTCTCTGTAGATATATTACTGCAAACCTTAAAGCACTAGGAAATTCCTAGCAATTATTATTATATTGCTTCTTACTATTACTTGCCACAGACTGCTTATGTCTATATTTGATAACCAGCAATTTGGATTCTTCTGACACTAAGTTCCATGATTTACATTTAAAAAGTAACTCAGGGTTCAAATGTGCTCTCAGACACTTAACACTTCCTAGGTGTGTGACCCTGGGCAAGTCACTTGATCCCAGCCTGGGGGGGGGGGGAAGTAACTCAGGAAGAATATTGCTGTTAAAAAAGATGAGGTTTTGTTTCTGGAAGTGCTTGGGATCATTGGAAGAATGTACCATGTAATTTCCAAATGCAAAACCCAACTCCTCTCCTCCTCATTTTAAACTCTGGACTTAACTCACTGTCCCTCTATAGAGCTTATCTTCTAAAACATACATACTGATGGACTAATTCAATAGGCTGTCCCTCCAATTGTATGTGGAACCCTTATTGGGGACACAGAAGACATAAGCAAGTTAAACAGAATGACAATCAAAATATCAAAAACCAAATATTCTCATAGAATGAACCAACAAGCATCAAGGATTTCAGATCTCAAATGATTATGAAAACCATTGATGCTAATCATTATTAACAAGTTAATGGACACAGTTCCAAATCCTAACTCAACTGATGTGTAAATATCAAGAACAAAAGTCTTTTTTTTATAAGAACATAGAAGCTTTGGAAACCAATTTTTAAAAGCAAAAATAAAATGCAATATTTCTCAAAAAAATATATAGTTTTAGATGATGTAATTTTTTTTTAAGGAAATCCAAGAAGCATGGAAAGATTTACATGAACAAATATGAAATAAGGTAAAACAGAACCAGAAAAACAACATACAAAATGACTATAAAAAGCCCCACAAAATAACTGAAACTAATATAAAATTATAATGACCAAATGTGGCCCCCAAAAAAATAAATTTGAAGAGATACTTCCCTCTCTTTTTTGCAGAGATAGAGGACTAGTTAATTTCAGATTTTTTATTTCAATGAATGGATTAGTTTTGTTGATTGCTTTTTTTCCTTCTTTTTCTTTTTGTTCCTTGTTATAAATAATTCCACCTCTAGGAAGGGGAAGAAATATATATTAGGCAACACAAATTACATAAAAACAGAAAAGTATAAAAATATGAATGCATTTTAATAAATAAAGGGCATGAGAGAGGTCATTGTGATAAGTTATGGAGTGGAAGTCAATTCCAGCTCTGCTGGACACCTTGCTTCATATCATTTATCTAAAAAAAAAGTAGGCACTTATGCTAAAAGATCTTCAAGGTCTCTTCCAGTTCTAAAATTCTATATTTAGGCATTTTGAAAGAATAATGATCTGCTTTTGCAAGAACTTTTTTCACGTTTCTATCTGTGAAATTCCCTTCTATATGTCTATTTGAGATCTTCTTTAGAAGATCCTCTCAATGTGGGGACAGGAAAGATTGAGAACAGGGTGGGGAAAGGAGAGAAGGCTTGACTACACTAGTAAGCAACTTGGAATGGCTGAAATTGCTTTTCCAAATGTAATCCAGTCTCTTCTTAGAGAATTTTAAACTCTTTTTTCCATCTGGAGTGTTCATTGAGGGCATGTGGAAAGATAGTTTCCCAATAAAATGCCTCATCAGTTGTATATCATGAGGGTAATATGGAATCTTATAATTACTTTTTTTTTCTTATTTGTGGTTAAGCTGATGTCTTTGAATGATTACAAATTTCACTGAAGGTGCTTACAAAGTTGTTTGTACCTCCATCAAACTTCCAAATATCTTAGGTGAGCTCATTTCTGTGTGCGCTCATTTCTCTGTGCTTATTATGTGTTGTTTGATAGATTATTGGATTATTGGACAAAATAATTTTAAGTTTCCTATGTTTCTTGAATCTTATAATTCTGATATATGCATAGAAGACATCTTACTGGAGGAACTATGGGAGTTATATTTGGCTCCACAAAATCAAGTAGGGGAAAATCACCAAATAGACATCCCAACACTTTCTGTTTTCTAGACTTCTAGGTTAGTTGTGAAGCTGCTAGTCTACTGTAAAAAAGCATATGCAAAAGTTTTCCTGTTCTGTTTTCACATTTTTTGAACATTTTCAATGTGTACATGAACAATCCTCTAAACTCCTTGAGAAGATCATCAACAATTGTAGTCTACATTTTCTTTTCATCCATTCCCATCTTAACTTAATGAAATCTGCCTTTCTAGCTGGAGATATTTTCTTGAAAGTTAACAATGATCCCTTAAATGCCAATTTTAATGGTGATTTTCTCAATTTGTCATTCTTTTAGTCTTTGACACGATTGATCACCCTATTTTTGATACTCTATTCTGGCTCAGTTTTCTTGACACTGCTCTATCTCTTCAGCTGTGTTCGTACTTGCCTGATCACTCCATCTCAGTCTCTATCTCCTTTGCTGGATCTGCATCCTGCTCACTGAGGGGGCTCCCCACCCCAACCAGAACTCTCTCCTGGGCTTCTTCTCTTTCCCCTATTTGTCATTTCATTTGATGATTTCATCTATTCTACTGGATTCTGTTATCTACCAACTCCTGCAGTTGATTTTCAGATTACTTAGCCCTAGAGAACCATTTTTTCTGTCATGTCATTGGTCCTTTTTGACAAATAAAACAATAAAAATTGTCTATTGGACATCTCAAACTGGGTGTCCCAGAATCTTTAATTCAACATGTCCCAAACTGAATTCATTAGCTTTCCTACAAGTTTTTGTGATGACTTCACAGCCCTCTGGCCTTCAAATCCAATTCATTTGCATGGCATGGCCATATTCCAGAATAAAGGACAAATTACAAGTTCTGTGAGCAGGAGCTGCCCCCACTGAGGACTGGGCAGCTTAGTTTACTTCCTTCCTTCCCTTTTTTCCTCCTTCCTTCCTTTCCTCTTTTCTTTCTTTCCTTCCTCCCTCCCTCCTTCCCTCTCTCTTTCCTTCCTTTGTCCCTTCCTCCCTCCCTTGTTTGCTTCCTTCTTTCCTTCCTTCCTTCTTCCTTCCCCTCATTCCTTCTCTCTTTCCCTTCCTCCCTCTCCCTCCCTTTCTTTCCCTTTCTTCTTCCTTTCCCCCTTCCTCTCTTCCCTCTTCCTTCTTTCCCTCCCTCTTCCTTCCTTCCCACCTTCTCTACCTCCTTTCCTTGTTTGTTTCCTCCCTCCCTTCTTTCATCTCTGTCCTTTTTTCTCCCTCCCTCCCTCCTTCCTTTCTTCCTCCTTTTTTCCTACCTCTCTTTCTTGTTTGTTTTTCCCCTCCCATTCCTTCTTTCATCTCTCTCTCCCTTTTCCTCCCTCCCCCCTTCCATCTTTCCTTCCTTTCTGGGTATCTAGGGATTTAAGACTACATTTCTTTATGCACCATGCCTTAAACCCAAATTATGGCTTTCAAAAAACAAGATCCCAATGGCTCTGATTGCCTCAGAGTGAATGATTGCTACCACCCTGGTGCTTTAACACCTCATGCCTGAGCTATTTCAATAGCCTGCTGGTTGGTCCTTCTCCTTGGGCCCATCGGCTCACCTACCAAATTGATCTTCTTGAATATATAGATCTGATCATGTTACCCATCTCACCACTGAATAACTGCCCCCTCACACTGAATAACTCCAGTGTGCTGTTATCACACCCAGCATCAATCCATTTGTCCCTGAAAACTCTTCATAACCAGGTTGCTTCCTTCGTTTCAGGTTTCTAACATTATACTTGCTCTTCCATGGACTCTAGGATTCATTGACATTGGCCACCTTGTCATCACATAAGACACTCCACCTCCCTTTATTGTGGTTGTCATTTTAGTCATGTACAACTCTCAGTGACCCCATTTGGGATTTTCTGGGCAAAAATACTAGAGTAATTGGCCATTTCCTTCTCTAGGCCATTTTACAGATGAGGAAACTGAGGCAAACAAAATTAAGTGATTTGAACTCAGGAAAATGAGTCCTGATTCCTGGCCTGGAGCTCTATCCATTATGCTACCTAGCTACCCCTAAATAACTAATACAATTAGTGTATTGGGGAAAGAAACAATCTGCAGATGGTACAGTGTTCAACAATGGGAAGAAGTTTGAATTTGGAGTCAAGAGACAATAGCTTGAATCTGCTACTTACTCCCTCTGTGATCTCAGATGAATAATTTAACTTCTCTGGAGTTATGTTCTCATCAGCTAAATGAAGGAATTGGATTAGATTCCCTATGTCTTTTTTCTTCCTGACAAGTTATTTTTTTCTAAATTAAACCACCCTGATTCCTTCAGTGGATCTTTAATTAGCATAGAATCGAGGGCTTTGACCATCTTGGTCATCTTCCCCTGGACATTCTCATTTATCCACATCTTTCCTAAAATCTGGCCCCCAGAAATGAGTAAACAACTCTAGATGTGCTATGACCAGAGTAGAGACCAGGAGGACAATTCCTGTGAGCCTGATTCGTTATGCAGCATGAAATTGTATTAGCTTTGTCTTCCATATCACACTGTTTATTTATAGTGAGCTTGCAGTTCATTAAAACCTATATATATTTTCCATGGTGTAGGGGGTGTTTAGGGAGGACCAGGACCTCTGGTGTGGATGCTTGTTGAGCCCTTTCCAGGTCTCTGGTGGGTGTCCACCTGGCACTCAACTCTCCCCTGTGGCTCCAAGAAGCCTGTGCAGAGGGCACATCTCATAGTTGATGGGCTAAAACAGGTTAAGGATAACCATCAGTGACTTAGAGGGATGTCCACCCCAAGCTGGGAAGAGCTCTCCTGACAGAATGGATGACTTAGAACAATCTCTTCCAATGGTCATGAAGGAGGCCGAAGTCGTCGCTTTAATGAGTTTAGAGCTCGGTTGGACACGGAAGACCCCAGAATCATTCACTACCATCATTGCCTGTCACTCTGACTTTCACCTTACCACAGTTCTTCAGTAACTCTGGAAGAGAGGATGAGGCTGGCAACTTTATTTATCCCACTTAATTTCAATTCAAGGGCCATTCAAGACCCCCTTATATGTCATTGGTCCTCTTCAAAAAGGAAGGATGAACATTTTTTGGGGGGGAGGCATGAATATATAGAAAATCACCTGAAAAAATGTTCATCCTTCCCTTTTGAAGAGTATTCAAAGTTTTATTTTGTCTTCATAATTTCCTCTTTCATGATTTCCTATCCATCTTGGCCTGAATTACACTATTGAGTTTTAATCTATGGACTCTTAAGACCATCTTGTTTATCATCTGTGATGTAACAGGGATCTTAGAAGCCATCTACAGCAAATACACAATTTTAAATATGAGGAAATTGTGGTCCAGAGAGGTTGTGACTTAATTTCACATCAAGCAAGGAATCAGAAGTGGGATTTGAATTCAGGTCTTTATATTCCCAAACCAAAGCACTTTCCATTGCATTATGTATCCTTCCTCCAAAACCTTTGGATTATATTCCTGAACTACAGGGTGCTAGCCCGACTACAAAATGCATCAGAGAGTCTCAGAACAAAGTGCTATATGAGGCCCGAGGGGAAATTTAGTGCTGATGGGGGCAATTAAAGTCAACTTCCTGGATGAGGATGGGCTGCAATAAGCTTCTTTTGGAATAGCAAAGTATTAGTCACATCCCGAAGGGAGCCATATATGCAAAACACTGCAAGGCCTTAATAGATATTTGTTGAACTAAAAGGTTTGGCACTGAACCTGTGATTTCATTGGTACAGAGATTTCCTGGGTGATGAAATCCTTCCACCAATTGATGTGAGCACCTTTTTTGTAATGACTAGTTTTAGAGATTTGCCCAAGAGCATTGAAACCTGCCCTGGAGCTAGACACATCATTAGTGCTTTAAGATTTACAAAGGACTTTGTAGAATATCTCATCCTAGCCCCACAGTCTTCCTGTGAGGCAGGGAATATTATCATTTTACTAATAAGAAAAAGGAGCTTCAGGGATTGACTTGACCCAGGTTACACAAATATTAAATCTATGAAGCAAATTTTAAACTCAGGTCTCTCTGGCATGTCTTTCACTCTAGCCACTAAGTCCCATTTCTCTTGTCCCTTGTCCCTCACAACCCGACTACACCTTTGTCTCAGAACTAACTTTGAAATTTAACTGGCCCTTTAGAGGAGAGAAAACACCTTGTAGACAGACTACCAAACTTGGCTTTATCCTCTGGCTTCCCCAATGGGCAGTCTAATTTTTTTGGGTCAGAGGAATCCATTTGCCCCCCCCCCATTCCTCAGGTCAATTGAATAGCGCCATTATATATATATATATATATATATATATATATATATATATATATATATATATATATATATATATATATAGAGAGAGAGAGAGAGAGAGAGAGAGAGAGAGAGAGAGAGAGAGAGAGAGACAGAGAGAGAGAGACAGAGAGAGAGAGAGAGAGAGAGAGAGAGAGAGAGAGAGAGAGAGAGAGAGAGAGAGAGAGAGAGAGAGTGTGTCAGTGATCACTTTAGAATTCAATCCAGGGTTTGCAACTAAATTAATATTTTTAGATTTTTTTTTTAACACGATATCAAACTAGAAGACTCCCAGAAATCATCCATCCATTGATCCATAAGGCTTTGTAAGTGGATGGGGAATGTTTTTCAGATTTTTAATCCTGGTATCTTCTGATCCAAGTCGAGTCGACTCCAAACTTAACCATGATGGCATTATCCCCACTTGTAAAAGTAGGTAAGAATGTTTAATTCCTCCTGCTATCAACCTACTGAGACCCAAAGGAGAAAAACCTCAGGTATCTTTCCTTGATTCTTTGGTGTACCTACCTGTGTTAAGCCAGTCAATGCTTATCAGTCATCTTTAACTCATCTTTCCACAATATGCAGTCACTAAGTACTTTTAAAGTATTTCTATATATCATATTTAGCTCTCTACTTACTGAAGATCTGGAGTCTGTAAAAGATCTAGAAATGACAAACTATTGGCCAGTTGGGATGCAAACTACAAGGGGTAAGTATTTGCCTAAATGGATGTTAAACTGAAAAGGGAAAGAAAAAATATTCCCAGACAAGACACTAAATTTGATAACCCCAGGTAGCTGCTCTAGCAATTAGAATAACTGAGGCAGCACAAATAAGAGTAAGAACTTGGGATATGGGTAACTTTGGCACAAGGGCACAACAGAAAAGTAGATTTGATACCCAGACAAATCTGTCAAATGTAGCCAAGTTAATTTCTTGACTTGTCTCAATTACTTCATTCCTGAAAAGGCAGATAAAGCCAACACTAAGAGCTGGTTTATTTGGGCTAGGAAGGATAATTTTCTTGTAATCTTTGTATCTGACAGAGGCAAAGTGAAGACCAACATGCACCCTAAATTTTAGGACAGCCTATCTTGTTTCAGAGGAAAAAAAGGGCTTAAGTATTCACTCAGGGTTTGCCCTGGGGTCGATGGTGTGCTATGTTTACAAATAGATCAGTGTAAATTAGCGAATTTGGAGACCTCAGCTCTTTGACCGGTCAATGCCTTATCGGGCCTAGCACTTGCTTTCTGGTCTCAGCTTCCTTATTTTATTGTGGTTACTGAACTAGGCGGCCTTGGCCCTCCACCCTGAAATTGCTGCTCGGTTGAGGATTCTGTGATCCGGTCTATTGTTTGGGGACCCTTGCATAAGACTTCATGGAAGACGTGGCATTGGTATTTAATGGCCGGCCAACAGTTCAGCAGGTCAAAAGGAACCCAGAGGATCTGAGCATGAACAAAACCAGGCCGATGGTAAATCATTCAATATTTGGGAACCAAAAGTAGAATGATTTAAGATCCATGTGAAGATGGGTAATCTGAAATGTGGCTGTAAAGACAAGGCAGTGCCAGGCTAAGGAGACTTGGAATGACAGCTTTTTAAAAGCCCCAAAACATTTTTAGTAATTGGGAAGCACTGGAGAGTTTTGTTGTACATAGATATATCGATCAGAAAAAAATTCTGATTTGTGTTTAGACAATCACCTGAAAAACATCTGAGGATTTTAGTGGTTGGCAAGCTCAATGTTATCAACAGGAGCAGCCAAAACTATGAATGCGCCGCTGGGTTGCCTACTTGGGAACCGAATGTTGCCAATTTATGTTCTGGTCAGTTATCAGGAATATTGTTTCTGACTGCCATTATGATGTACTATGTCTGGAGAAAAGATTCAGGGTGGCAAAAGGATTAGAATCCATGCCACATTTGAATACAGGGATGCTTAACTTCTGAAAGATCTAAGGGGAATGGACAGAAATCAAGTGTTCAAAAGGGCTTGAAGGCTTTAAAGTATAGGGATCTTTCTACATTATCTCATAGCTTTGGGAAAACATCTTAATTTCAAAAATTGCTTCATTATTCCTATTATGAGTTCTTGCGTCAGATTCTCCTGACTACACAGCTGGTGTGCTATCAGCTGCGCCACCTAGCTGTCATATGAGTTAATATTTTAAGGACAAAAAATTAGCATCAAAATCCAATTGATTTCTATGATGTATGTGTAAACTACCTACTGATGTGGGAAACATCACTCTAGAAGCTTAAGGTTTTTTTAAATTTTCCCCTTAGTCAATATGAATCGTTTTTACATTGGTATTCCTTGGCATAACAGATCTGGACTCAAGATGACCTAAATCTCAATCACTTATCAGGCACCTAGTAGCTAGGTGACACTAGGCAAATCATAACTTTTTTTCACTCATCTATAAAAGCTTTTAGGATATGATTGCAAAGGTCCCTTTCGGCTCCATCCCTTTGAACCAATGATCAAAATTTCCTCTTGGATTAAGAAAGCATTTTTTTCCTTACTTGGAGAATTCAATGAGGATGAAACCCAACCAAAGAAAAAATGGTCAATCTTTGAGAAATGATAAAACTACAATTAAAACAATATTTCATATTTACAGTAGCAGTTTAAATTCATGGTGTGTGAAAGCAGTTTGCTTTGGCATCAGACAGGTATGAACCCACCACTATAACTACAAAGGGAATGAAATCTGATTTACTTGATTCATCTAGTAATGGATGGAGATCATCCATTTCTTTGCCGGTTAAGTGGCTGTTTGGATTTCTTGATTTCTTTCACTTCTACTTACCCAATACTGGTTACTGGTTTTAGAGGATTTGCTCCGGACATTTATTTGGGTTTTACTTTATTAGTTAATCAAATTCACAGATTTCATTTCTCTAAATTCCACAACTAAATTAAATGATTTATTCTTAATATCAAGCATGCAGTAGAAAAACTGCACAATTTTATTTTTTGCTAATTTCTGGTAGTTAACAAGACACTTTGTCATACCTTCAAGGGCAAGGCATAGTTTGCAGTTTATTTCCTCTTTAAAACATAAAATCTTATTCTAGGACTGATGGGAGGACAATGTTCTTTCAGCTTTTGAGGGCTGTTTTATGAAAAATTGACTTCCTCGTGATTAAGTCTATAGGAAATATGAATACTGAATTCATTTTATTACCTTGTCAAAATGTTCATGAATCTTTTTTGAAAATAAAGCTTACACCTGGATCATTAATGAGCTTTAATTTTTGAAAAATCATATTAGGAAAAAAGCAACTCAAGTTATCAAAAATCACTAACTCATAAATTGAAGTCTTTTGAAAGATCAATTTTTTCCAATAATCTCAATTATTTCTAGTTAACAGAAGCAGCTCAGAAAAATATTTTGCCTGTCATTTCTCTATTTCTTTATTTGTATGCAAAGAATTCAAGGGAGATAAATTTCCCTAATCTTCCCTTCTTTCCTAAAGAAATACATCCTTTCATTAACTTAAAGCCGTTCATTTAAAAACTGATAATTAGCTTGTCAAACACTGGTTCTAACAATAGTATGCTTAAGTTTAAGAATTTTAATTCAGTAGACTTTTTTTGGTATACCATGAAATCATTACAGTAATTGTGAACAATTCAAAACACAAAAGGTTTTAGAAATGATAAAGAGGAAGCAGTAATAATGGATGAGAAGTTTATTGTTTTTAAATTCCAGTAACTGTCACAACAAAAAGCAAATGAATTGCACAAAAACTTTACAACAGAACAAAAATGCCTTAAGTAAATGTAAGAGAAAAACTGAATTGATAATAGTTCATATTCAGTATTCTGACTTTCTAGATGTTAAATTTATATCCAAAAGCTTGAAAATTTAAACAAAGGTAAATGTTACGCCACAGGAAATATAAGTGTTAGCATCACCATACTTCATCTTTATACAGAAAAAAAAAAAAAAAATGCTTGTAAAACCAAACAGCTACAAAGGGACAATACTTATGTGGTTAGCCCAAGAAAATTTTTACATATCTAAAAGTAGTAGTGATAAAGTAAACACTCATTAATTTACTCTTTCAGGGTTAAATAGTAATATAGCTTAGATACTACATGGAAGATAGAATGCCTAAAATCTATATAGATGGACAGAACACTCACTCTCATGAGATAATGAAGATAATTAGACATCAAAGTATAAATCAATTCTGAATTAGATCTTCCTGGACAACAGCCTTAAACCTCCAAAATAATTTCTTTCTCTGTGAATGACCATAGCTATTATCAGTTTGTCTCCACAATGAACTGCCGACTCTTCTGAAACCTTCAACTAGGAAGAACTCAATACCTCCCTCCCAAAGCATATAAGAAGTACAGCATTCTTAAGCTATTTTAATATTTAATATACTTTTGACAAGGTACAACACCTATATGTATAGTACCTATATTACTATAAGCACTACGTTCAGTAGAATAATGAAGAAACACAATTCCCAAAAGAGTTTTTCAACAAAATTATACATACCCACATCAATAGAGCAAAATTCGTATGGGCTGTTGGGCCCTAAAATGCAAAATCTCAGCAAGGATTTGGAAATTACAACTAGATTCTATCAATATAATATTCATTGTAGAAGCACAGCTATTACAGACAATGGGATTATAGAAAGTAAAAAAAAAAAAAAAAAAAAAAAACTACAAAAAAGTTTTCAACTTAACCAATTATGCAGAAGTACAATTGAACCTGCAACACCAAAATAGGTATCCAAGAAACACAAAATCTAGATATTTACACTTATTTCGAATGTCAACTTTTTAGCATGTTAACACTGACTCATCTAACACAATCCATACAAAATGGAAATTAGCATTTGCTTGAGTAATAATAATCAGGTCTCCTGAAAACTCTAGCAGCAAGATTAAAAAGGACCTCAAAGACAAGGAACAAGACTTGTGGATTCATCATTTCAAAATGCAGCAAATCTCAACAGCCTTGCAAATTGACCATTCAAGAAATGAACAGAATTTCCATCTCTTACTGAACTCTTTAAAGTGAGAGTTCTTAGGAAGGCAAGCTCTTCAAAGCCTAATCTGCCAGATCTAATGAAAGCAGGAATAGTTAATGTTCTTTAGGTTATTTCCCAAGTGTGTTTAAAAAGACTTTGTGGCACCACTTAAAATTATGTTTAAATATTTGAAATATAACTCAATTCTGAAAGTGATTTATGAACTTACACTTTGTGTATATTTTATCATGATAAACATACTTCTTTAAAAAAAAAAAAAAAAAAAATTCTAACCGTGTCCATACCTAAGGGATGTACTGCGGTCACTTATTGAAGGATTATAGAAATAGAGATCTTAATGTCAGTAAGTACACTTCCAGAAGGGACAGGGAACCTAGATTCTGTTTGAAGAGGCAATTTGGCTTGAATTTGAAAAAGGATTTGGGGAAGGAATGGGTTGTAAGAACTGAAACTACAATAGTATATTAGCTCATTTTAGGCCAAATGCTATTTCTTTAGAACTTATTGGGCTACAGTTTCTTTAAAAATATTACGAATCTTGAATTTGACAGAAATCTAGGTAGAAAAAGGAGTAAGAATACTTAGGGTGCTATCAAAAAACTGAATTTTCATGATAAGTTTCTTTATTCAAAGGGAATGTGATCTGATATAAAGTGCTTTTGAAGATTTTGCCCCCTGTTTATTAATCCATTTCTAACTAATGCCAGAATGTTTTTTTAAACAGTTTAACAAAGATCAAATCTTATATAGTCAGGCATTATTTCCCAACTACTCAGAGCTAACTTATTTATCCACAATAAACTTTTAAAGCTTATTTTTAAAGTCCTTCTATAACATACACAAAACAATGAATTCTAAACACCTAATACACATCTATATGTAATAACACGATTCAATTTTTTTGTCACTGATTTATCATGCTTGAATTCTCAATATATCTACAGTAGAATTTTAGAGCTACAAGGATCAGCTCATTCAAACTCTTCAAATTACCCAGCATGCTTATTATGAATAATTTCCCCTCCTTCTATTTCAATCTGCTCATAAAGCCATTTTCTGTCACAGCGACATTCAGCTCCACACTTGTTAGAACCACAATTTGGACAGGCGTAGAAACACCCCAGGCAATCTTCATCAAGGCAATCACAGAGATCCATCCCACTGAATATCAGGAGGCCCTGGCTATCATAGACTTTGCTCTTTGGTGGTATTACTTGCCTGTAAAAAGGGGAAAAAAAATTTTAACAATGAAATATAAAATTTTAATTCCAAAGTTAACATCACCCCCCCCCAAAAAAATTGCTAATTTAAGTTTTTGCACAAAAATAAAGAAAACAATTTAAGATATGGTAAGGTGTAAAATTTTTTACAATTTATATCAAATAATATGGTCAAAAGGATTTCTGATATTCAATATGGCTACTTCTAACTACTTGGATATAGTCCTACTAAAGTGGTTCATAGCTTTAAATCAAAGTCATCATATATTCACTAGTCACAAATCCTCATTTAAGAAATATGGATGAGAGAATGAAGCCTCAGGTTAATATTTCTATGTAACTAAAGAGAAATTCCAAACTATCAATTTTCCTGTTAAAAACAATCCTCTCAGTTTATACCTTCCCCTCAATTTTGCTACTCTTTTTGGTGGGCTTGATATGTTAACTTCAATATCGTTAGGAACAAGAGTATTTTAAGTGACAGCTGTGTGTGATCAAAAAAATTCTCCTAGAAGCCAATAAACAAAAATCCATTAAACAAAATTTGAAGATTAAAGGTATACATACCATTATCACTTCACTACTACCAAAGCATAATTATTTTTTAATGTTTCTCTTTTTTAAATATTTATGGCATTATTTGGTAAAAAAAAAAATTGTTTCCCAAGTCAGTTGTCTCAGTTAATTCTGGTTTTACTATTTATATAGCCAAAAACCCCACAGATATAATTTTAAGAAGGATACCTTGGAACCTTATTTTGAAGAGTCTGAATTTCTCTATCAGGCTATACATTAAGATCTTTGTATGTAATTTGTTTAGTTTATTAATTGATTTGGAATTTTTATAATTGAAAGAGACCTATAGAACTCATTCACTGCTTTCAAAATTTTCATTTATGAAGGAAACTTGAGACTCAAGTACATTTCTACTCCATGCTGCCCTCCTTTAAGCAATTTGAAAAACAATCTGGGAAATCCCAGAAATGAAGATGAGACAAAATAAAGTAGTAAAATGTTAGATAGCTTACATTTCTTAGCATAAATGCTAATGTAAACCGCTTACCTGTCTGAATTGGTTGACTTGGTTTGCCTTCTTTTTTCTCTCTTACCAGTTTCTGGAGTAAATTCAGTTTGCTTTCCTGGATTTGCAAACTGCAAGGACCGCAAGGCTTTAGCGGTCCTCCCCTAAGGAAAAGGAAAAATTCTCAAGTTAGATTTCCATGTCAAAGACACAAACAGTAAACATGCCACTTAATGACTGCCAACATGCCACTTAATGACTATTTCAGACAGAACAGAATTCTTCCTGCCTTGTCAGAAGTGAAACAAAAATTGAAAGCCCAATGCACTAAAACTGAACTTTACTCTGCAGAAGCACCCATTAGACCATTATTCAGGGCTTACTCTCTGATTACACAATCCTAACAATCTTGGTTATTTATTTTATTGTATCACAGCAAATCAAAAGTAGCACAAGAGGAAGGCATAAGAGGCAGACACACTTGGCAGCAGAACTAAAGGTTGATAGCCATGAAGAAGAGAAGTAAAAAGAAAACAAAACAAAAACAAAAATAATAGATATTCACAATGATGGCTGAGTCAAAGATTCTTCTGTTTGAGAAATGAGTAAACTGTGAAAGAGATTGGAAATTCTTCCAAAAGTAGCTAAATTAAACAAAGTTTTACCACACAAAGGTATATTATTAATTATATAGCAGAAAAATTGACAAGTAGACTACCCTGATGACGTTACTGTATCATGGTAACTAGCAATATTCAGCTTTCTGAAAATGTGGCTGAACTGACATGTTTGAAACTGGAAGAACTGCTTCAGGAAACATGGGAAAGGCCACCTTACATACAGTGCATATGTTAGAAAAAAAGTCCTCAGGAACAGCAATCTTACTTTTCTAAAAGCAGGAATGAAAAAGTGCTTAATGCTTGACTACACATGGCAATGTTATTGATGCTGAGCGGGAGAGGAGAAATATAGTTCATTACCAACAATATACAATCTCAGCCTGTGCCAAAGAGTTTCTATTAAATTCTTTCATTATTTAAGTGCTGAATTGTTATTCCAAATAAAAGGTACCCAATTTTTCAAGGTAATAACCTTTAAAACAAGACGGACCATGTATCACACCCCACAAAAATAAAATCAAAACTTTACACAAAGAGAATCATGTTTTTGGTGACCATAGAGAAGCCTAAAATTAGGTAATAGGGCAAGGAGAATCTGAGCTGTGCTCCTAGATATACCCACACAAATCCAAATGTGGGTGAGGACAGAAGAGGAAGTGAGTAAAAGGAGCAAGGAGAAACATTAATTGCAAGCCATCTGCTAGTCCCTCCTGTACTTTCTATAGTTATTAATGCTACAAAACCATGTCTGATCCTACCACTTTAAATGGCTGAAAAGGGGGAGCAGTGTAAAACAAGTAAGCACCACTAAAATAATTCTCACTTCTAAATTTTGTATTTAATATTATGTTGATTTAGGGTGCATATGAGGAATGACAAAATAAATAAATAAATAAATGAATAAAGATTATGCTTCTATACTACCCAAGCAAACTAAATTGCAGACCTAAATAAGTGAAAAATTGGCCCATATACATACGTCTGAATCAGGTTTCCTTTTTTGGCGATCTTCAGATTCAACATCCACACTTCCATTGATTATCTGTGTGCATTTTGGACAAAGCTTCCAACCAGGTACAAGCTGTCTTCCAAACTTGGCACTTAGGAAAGTGGCATCATCTAAGTCAATTGCATGCAAATTTTTCTTTGCAAGCTTTTTGTGTATGTTAAAAGGATCACAACAAGACTTTTGCAAGTCCTCAAATCGATCAATGTAAATTTTTGCATGATGGAAGCAAATTGTATTGTTTCCAGAGAGTGTCATTCCGGTTCTAAGCTGAAGTAAAAGCGCATCGTTTGATGATAATTCTTGCAAAGTCTTGAAGCCAGTATGTCGAGTATAGTATGTCTTATGACATTCATTGGTAGCACGAAGCTGAACTCCAACTGAACAGGGATCCATCTTACTTCCTTAGAACAACCTATTTCACCGTTTTTTATTCTGCCTAGGTTTTTTTTTTCTGTAGCCTCTAGTAGGTCCTATTGAGGATCACCCTAGAGAAAGCATTAAAGTGAATCAGATTTATGTTACAATTTTTTTTTTAACCTAGAGGCCTGACACTAAAAAGCAATTCAGATTTATGTACTCTGGAACTTTATTCCCCCTTTAAAATTTCTTGCAAGTAGGATAATATGCTATTTTGTTTATATGTTTTAAAAACAAATTCTCTTCCATGTTCCATATTCAGGATTACACTTGCAGATTTATAAATTTCAATAACTTTTGCAAGATCATGACATCCCTATGCAACCCAGCTGTCACAGACAACAAAGGTGACTTTTAGTCTAACTTAAGACAATTATATTCAAGGTTCATTTTAAATTAACTGTTTGGAACTCGGAATTTCCCCCCCAAGAACAGTCAAATAAATTATCCCATGTTAGGAGAAATTTATTTAACACTAGTAACCAGAATCCTGGATACAAGGAAGAGAGGAAAAGACTGGAAACTGCCCTTTCTTGGGCCCTAAAGTTGCTACAGATAAAATCCTCAAGCTGACTAACCATATCTTTAGAATCACTAATTCCCTAATATTTTCTAGAGAGAATACTAAAAAAACTAGGTAAAAGAGATACAAAAAAACAAAAAACCCAATTGCTGCTGCCACCTCATTCCCACCAATTCTCATTTGCTTAAGATGATTTTGGGTGTGTGATTCAACAGCTACTCTTCAATTTCACACTTGTTTACAGTAAAATATAGAATTTCTGCTTCCAACAGTTTCTTCCCATTTAACAATTCTCAACATAAATCAAGGTTTTTTCCACAATGGCTTCCTGGTACATTGGCTATTTGAACATTTCTAAATTGGGAATTACTCACATATGCAAATCTGATTTCTCAGAATGATCTTATTTGAAAACTAAAAAAAATTCCTATTTTATAGTGTTATAATGAAATCATTTGCTAACCTCATTTAAAAATAAAATCTTAATTGTCTGCCCTTATTTTCCTTGCTTGAAACTAGTATTTATTTGAAATCAGTTTTTATATGAAATCAATAGCTATTCAAGATGTCCCATCAGCTTACACTAAAATTAAATTCAATGCAACATTTATTTAGGGACATTTTTTTTTTTTTTTTTAAGATAAGTAGTGCTTGCCTCTCAAGGAGCTGAGATCTAGCATAATGGGACACAAGAATAACATCAAATAGCACATAAGAACTGTTTACATCCATACCACTTATTATCTGTGTGAAATGGGCAAATCCTCTTCACTTCTCTGGGTCCTTATCTGTTAAATGAAGAGGTTGGATTAGATGAGCCCTGAGGTTTTTTTTTCCTAGCTCTTAACAGTTTGATTCTATTTTAAGCATCTTCTGGAGGAAGTAAAAGATCCTGGTACATATTAAATACTTAATAAATGCTCAATGACTGAAATAGGTTGGCTTTAAGAATGGCAAGGATCTCAGATGTCACCCCACTTAAAAGTTCAAAACATTTCTCATAAGTAATCACCCAAAGATTACCTGAAAACAGCCAGTGGATAAGGAACTCTACCAAAGCAAGTTACCCTAACTTATTCCTTGACTGTCCTCATAAGACAAGTATGGTTGATATAATAACGATAGAAGTAATCACAAAGACTTATTTGAGTGTCTGATTTCAGGCTAAGTTCAGAAAATTCAAAATTGCTTTGCCCCAAATGGGTCAGTTTGCCCTCACATGAGTAGAGGCCCCCCTCAATGGCAATAACCTTTCTGCAAATAATTCTTAAAACTAGAAATAAATGCGCCAAGGAGTTTTCTGTAAGTATTCTAATCAGCTTGGCTAATTCCCCATTGATGCAGATTCCATCCCTACCTTCTCATCCTGTGCAGCTACTGTCCAAATATCCAGGGAAGCTACCCAACCAACATTGTATTTAATATTTATGAATACCAAAGCAATGCTCCAAGTTGTTCAACTGCTATCCCTTGACCAGTTTCAACTCCTCTCGTCATATATATCATGCTTTTTTACAAGATAACCAGTGATGATATACTGCAGTCCATTTAACCCCATCATGAATCTTTCCCACAAGTTGCCTGTAATTAATTATTCTTTGGAGAGCACAGTATTGCATGATTTGCAGACATATAGCATCACTGGGAAAATACTGGTATTAATAAGATGGGATTTTGCAGAAAAACAGCTTGGAATCTCTCCAAGTGCCAGTGAATTTTCCCAAATTTAACACAGTCTGCAGTTTTAAATTCTGAACCTACTTCATAGCCCAAACAATGGAACGCCCATCTAAATGTATTTCAGCACCAAGTCATGTATTTCCAAAAGCATTCAAAGTTGAAGTTGATAAAGCAAAAGAGATGAGTGCCAATGTTTTTCCAAAAGATGTATTTTTTAAACCAACAGAATTATTGTTTCCACTCAATATTCATTTACTAATTAGACAAGGAAATAAAAAATGACACTTAAAAAGAAAAGGTTGGAATGAAAAGATGAAAGTGACCAAATACATAGATAAGGAAGAAATATTGTAGAGATGACAATTTTAAAAGCACCCATGACACAGTGGTGGCTGGCTGTCCAGGAGGATAAGGGATCTGTACTACAGTTATATAGCTTAACCTACTCTTTCATCCTGTAATCAAACTCATGCATTAGTTGCCACTAGAGCAATTTTCATGTAGAATCTGAAACTGAATGGACTATCAAGGTCAAGATGATTTTAGTAGTGGAAGAGCTAAGAGAATATCAATCAGAAATCATTTTAATAAGGGCAAGTATATCAAAGAGATTGTCATAAATCCTCAAAAGGGAACAGGTGAAATTGGTTACCATTCAAAGAAAGTATCTCCTGGATATGAATGAATACATAATACCAGAAATTTTCCCTAAAGGTGATAAAGACATTGTTACAGATTCAATTCCTGACGCACCACTGAGGTTTCAGTGTAATATTTGCTCTGGGGTGGGTATTTGATGTATCCCTAGTGGGGAGGAGAGAAGAGTCAATTCTTATGAATTGAATCCCTCACTTTTAACATCTGACTATGTACTACACAGGAAAAGCCTTCCCAGAGTACAATTCTTATGCTGATTCTTGAGAACTTTACTCTGAAAAAAATTTACTTTGTCAATGACTTGAACCTTTTGAGTTACTTCTCTCTAAAGTTGAACCTGAAAATAATGTTGAATAACTTGATCTAACTTTTGCTTACTTTCAAATGGGAAAAAGCTCTATGGATGGAATAATACTGATGGTAATGAAAAATTTAGGCTTGGGAGCTAGTCTATACACCCACCTATGTGAAATAAGCTAAAACGTGGATTCCGGCAAGTTGTTTTTCATTTGTAAAAAAAAATCAAGAGATAGAATTAGATGCCCCTAAAATTTCTTTCAGTTCTAAATTTGCTTATTTACCACTGTGACCCTTCCTCTCACCCTTTCCTAAAAGGCATTAAAATCCACATAGACTTATCATAAGTCATTAACAACCTTCTGGCACTTCTGTACTTACATAGCACAAGTATATGGGAAGAAAACGTGCACAAGTGGTTACTTATTCATAGAAGATGAAAGAGATTGCACTACTATGAAAGATCGGAGCCATATTCATGTTATGCTACTATAAAAGATCAAGACCATTTTAATGTTACTACTCAGGAACTTTTTTGTTCCTTTAGAAAATTTAATGTTATAGGTTAAGAAATGGCTTTAAAAATGTTTAAGGATATTCCAACGTTGTACTCAAAGTATATCAAAAAGACTCCAATAGTAAAAGGATGATGGACCTGTTATTACCAAAAAAAGGCAACAAAGAAAGCAGCAACTATACCTACTCACTTGCCTCTTCTAAAATTTTAATGAGAAACACTTGTACAACCTGCTCCAGAGGATCCTTTTTTTTGGGGGAAAAAAAGTCAACCCATCACAAGTAAGTTTTTAAAAATTCTTACCACAACCACACCTTCACAGGCACAACAGACAAAAATGTGGAGAATAGGATTTTCCGTAGCTGCTACACATTGGTTAATTAAAAACAAAAACAACTTCTGTTAGGTAGCAAACAATCCCCAAAACCATGAAATGTAAACACTCATTCGCATGTGGTTCCTTCATAGCAATAACCACATTAAAACTTTAACACCAGTGCTCCACAGGGGACTGAAAAATAGGAAAATAGATGCTCACCAAAAATGTCCTTCACTGTCTTAAGGAATGCCATAACCATTATCAACTAGAAGGATTCTTCTTCATAATATTGGTCAAAGAGAGTTAGGAGCTGGAAAGAACCAAATTGTGATCTTTTTGAGGGCAGGAACTCTTGCTTTTCTTGGCTCATGGAAAGTGCTTAATAAACATTTACTGAGGAAATACTCATACTTTGACTCCATTGTAAAAGGCTTCCCCCCTCCCTCCAAATCTATAAAAAGGGTGAAGCTCCACAGAACTAATCTTATTTCACCAAACCTCAGAAAACTACCATCTCATCAAAGAGATATGTTCACCCACAAGGACCTAAAGATCCATATAGAGGGAATAAAAAAGTGGGAATACCGCATGTTCAGATTATTGGGTGAGATGATGGCTTAGAACCAGAAGATAAAAAGATAAAATCCCCATCTCCTGGAAGGTTGGCTTGCATTTTTTACTATGTCTTATTTTTTTGGGGAAGGAAAGGGCTCTACAGAATCCTCAATTTTATAGGAGGAAGCCATTCCCAACAGCAGCCATCCATTTGTGGAGCCTGCATCTATCCTAGAAGAGGACAAAGAATAAGGTTCCTCCCCTAATTATGGGTCCTTACAACACGGAAGTTCCGCCCCTCGTTTGCATGGCTGTTTTTTCCTAAGGTAAACATGTGAAACTTTGACTTCCAAGATTACGCAAACTTGATTTTCATTGGTCGGATACCCTCACCTCTACCTCTCCTGATTCCTTTGGCATTTACTCCACAGCCTGACTACAACTAGCTCCTAAATCCTTCTCTGGGCAGAAAGCAGCAACATGGTGCCAGAGCTCGCCCTTCCATCCAACAGGATGACTCCCAGGACGGGACTTCGAGAACTGAAGACTAAAACAGCCTCCCCTTCCCAGGCCCCTGACCCCACCCCCCACTACATCTCTCTTCCAGGTGGCTCAGCCCCCCCCCCTCCAGTAAACGCTCGAGGCCATCTTTCCTTCCCACCAGGCCCCATTCCCGCCACCTCCCAGGAAGCACGAAACTTCCCAGCCTTCTTCTCTCTTATTCACTATAAAGCCACTAGGAAAAAAAAAAGGGGGGGGGGGGGTGTTCTCCCCTCCCCTTTGTTGCTTACTTCCCGCGGGTAATACGCTGCCCTATAATCCTCAGACCTGCTTTAGGATCACATGAATTTAGCAATGTTGCATGAATCCCTGGTGTGTGGGGCAAATAGACCCTCGATTGGTCGGGGATGCAGGCGTCCTTCCCCGCCCCGCCCCCTTCCCCGTGCTTTATCCTCGGGCTCCGCCCCTTCTGTTTTTCCATTACCTCACCGGCCACGCCCAGGTCCGCAATGCGGCATTTTCCCGCATTACATCATTGCACCAAACCGTTTGACCACGCCCCCGAGACCACCATTTTAATCGCTTTCACCTTTTTGCAAATTCCACACCCACTGGGAGATCTTATAACAGGACTTAAAAATAAAAGCATTTGGGGGTCTTTAGTTGGTGGGGTCAGGGCCGTAGCACTTTGAGGTAACGTTACACGCGCCGTGGCCCAGCGCTCTTCCCGCTCCTTTGTGCTTCGTCTTCTCTCGGTCCTTTCGTGCGTTCCCAAATGCGGGCATTTAATAACAAATGGGGATTGATTGACCAAGACGCCCACACACCTCTCTACCCCCCACCCCCTAAGCCGTGCAGGAGCGCGGCCCTAAAAGGAGCTCCACATAAAGGGGGCGGTCGCGGGAACCCGACAGGTTGTGGTCCAAGGTAAACACAAGGCGCCCGGGATGCGGACTTAGTATCGCACGCAGGAGCCCGGGGGCCATTTTGTCCAGCCCTTCCCATGTAAGAGAAATGGCGCAGGGGTATTTGCACCGCTGCCCCTCCCCACCCCCCAATTCTATTGTGCTGCGTAGATAATTCTCTCCGCCACTCACCTGTTCTGGAAACAGTCCGAGGAATTTTAGCGGGCTCACGCCTAAACTTACCCAAGGAGCGGCTTCCAATTTCGGGACCGCGGGATCCCCTCCTGTCCTCCCCCCGCCCGTGCCCGGCAGCCCTGGCGCGAGGCGCCCCTCCGGCTCCGGGGCAGCTCCCGAGTACGCTGGGCTCGAGCCCGGCCTCGAACTCGGAGCGCGCCGCCCGGGAGAGTGCCTGGCCCCTCGGCCCTCACCGCTCTTCGGCCACGGTCTCCGTCCAGTACCTTGCCCGGCGCCCGTCCAGGCTCCTGCCGCGCCGTCGTCCGCACCTCGGCTCCGGGACCCGTCGCAGCCATGAAATAACAGCTCCGCACGTAGCAACCAGGACCACGACCAGCTCGCACCGCCCACCACCAGAGAGAGGACGTCGCCGCTCGGCTAGAGGGGCTCTTCTAGTGAGACGTCGCGCCGTAACCAGAGATAGGACGCGCGGGGGGCGGAGCCACGCCTGCCTAGAGAGGCCGCCAGCGCGGCCGCCATCTTGGGAAGGGCAGCGGGCCCAGGAGGTCCACGAGGCCCACGGGCCTGCAAAGTGGTGCAGGCCGGGAAACTAGAGAGGCCTGAGTGGGGCGAGACCTGAGAACCACGTGAGACTTGGCAAACTCCCAAACGCCCCTGTGGTAAACTTGCTCCTCTCCCTGGTGGTCTGAGGCTCAGGGAGTTCAGTCTTGCAGGCAGGAGGATTTCTCATTAATTCCTAGGTTTTCACTCGGGCATTTCCTTCCTCCCTTCCTCCCTCCCTCCCTTCCTCCCTTCCTCCCTCCCTCCCTTCCTCCCTTCCTCCTTTTTTCTTTCCTTCTTTCTTTCTTTCCCTTTCTCTCTCTTTCACTCTCTTCTTTCTTTCTTTCTTTCTTTC
This sequence comes from Sminthopsis crassicaudata, assembly GCF_048593235.1. Lineage (NCBI taxonomy): Eukaryota > Metazoa > Chordata > Mammalia > Dasyuromorphia > Dasyuridae > Sminthopsis > Sminthopsis crassicaudata. Next base: position 219,653,448 of record NC_133622.1, on the reverse strand, counting down.
TTTCTTTCTTTCTTTCTTTCTTTCTTTCTTTCTTTCTTCCTCTTTTTTTCTTTCTTTCTTCCTCTTTCTCTCTCTTCTTTCCTTCCTTTTTTCTCTTTCTTTCCCTTTCTCTCTCTCTTCTTTGCTCCCTTCCTCCTGTCCTTCCTTCCCTTCCTCCCTCCCTCCTTGCCTTCCTCTCTTGTGTATGTATGCTTTCCTGGTCTGATAGGTTCTAGCTTTCTTTAAAAGGCCAAGTCCACCTGTACGTACTCTGCCATCAGTTTTATGATTCTATGATCTTAACAACGTTAATTCGGAGCGCCTCCTCTTTCTTCCCAAAGGTCATGTCAGCAAAGCCACAGAAGCCCAGGTCTAGAACACACACCTTGTCCAATAAACTCACACCTTTTGGGCAGAAAGCGGAGGGGAGAGGAGGTACTGGGCATCTCTTTACTGTTCTGAGCTCGTGGATGCCCACCCCAAAAGTCATAAAGGACGAGGGCACTGTCGGAAGTATTCTGAACAATGTTAACCGTAGCCTGGGCTCCCAGTGCAAGGAAAGCATCCCGTAGATGAATGCGGAAGTGAAGTGCAGAGGAGAGGAGAGGACCATTTTTAAGAATGTTTTTTAAAAGACTCTGATCTTCGGGGATATGGAGAGTGGCCGGTACAACGGTGTTGATGAGAAAAGAATTGTTCAAGATAGGACACGAGTTATTGTTTCGAAGTAGAATGTTCACGTTTGGCCATAAGAAAACTGACATTGGTGCCTAGTAAAATCAATGGAGTCCTTAATTATTTTTTAGTAAATCAAATACTTAAATTACAGAGGAAACCAAGAGTGAAAACAAAATTGTGAATGTCTTCCTATCCAAGTTCTCAGATCTCTGACACCGCCTACCTTCTCTAGGAAGAACAGGACGTGGTTTTTACCGCACTATCTCATTTGACCCTTAGAACAATCCTGAGAGGGAGGGGCTATTGCTGCCCCTAGACCAGGAGTAATCAAACTACTGCCCGCGCTGAGGACGTTTATGCGGCCCGCCGGTTAAGGGCTGAGGGCGGAGACTGGGAACTGGCCCCTATTTAAAAAGTTTGAGGACCGCTGCCTAGGAGTCGAGGACAAAGGCAGACAGAAAAGTTAAGCGTCTTGCCCAGACTCACATATTGTCTGAAGCCCAGGGTGCTAGCCCACGTGTCTGTTTCTGTTAGCACTGGGCAGTGATTAACAGAATGATATTTACAAAGAGCTCCTTGAGAATGCTACTTGTTATCTCCAAGGGCTTCTTTTTTCCTGTTACAGTATATCCCACAGTCTCAAGAGTGTTTGTGTTACAGATCTGGGCCTAATTTCCTTCCAATCAGGTGGAGTCATAGTCTGGAAGGGGTCAACTTGTCCAAATTCCTCCTTTTACAGATGAGGAAGGGAAGGCCAGGTGGTTGGGAGCTGTCCCCGTTCTCTCCAAAGGAGCAAACAAAAGGAGGTAGGATTTAAACGCAAGCTCTCTTACTCCAGAGCCAGAGCTCTTTGCTGCTCTACAGAACTGCTTCACTTGGGTATGAATAAAAATACCCTCTCACTTCTATCCATTCAACTTTGCCTTGTGGGCTTTTTTTTTTTTTTTTTTTTTTAAATTTGGAGGTAATCTGATTTAGGTGACTGTTGTGACCCTGGATATCTTAGAATCAGCCCAGTCAGGATAAGCTAAAGTCTTTATTCTTGGTCTTTTGGGGTTGCTCTCAGGGGATTAGATCTAGGAATCTCTCCATCTCCTTCCTCTCTCTACAGCCAAAGAATCAATCCCCTCCTCCTGCTCCACCCACTGATCTCACTTCTTCTTTGTCCACACCCACAGATGGAGCCACCACCGAATAGTTAAGTAGGGTCATCCTCCAAGCATGTTAATAGAGAATTCTCCAATTGGTGATTAGCCTCTAGTGCTATTGCATTGCTCAGTTGTAGCCCAGTTTTCTCCCCATGTATTGGAGGAAAAACAAGTAAAGAGATATGTACATACAAGATGCATATGTGTGTGTGTGTGTGTGGCGTTTGTGTTCTATTCCTATCCTCAAGGAACTCACAATACATTGGGGAAAAACAAGTAAAGAGATGTGTACAAAGATGTATTTATACAGTAATTGGGAAATGATCAACAGAGGGAATGTACAAGCATTAAACAGAAATTAGGAAAGGCTTCCTATAAAAGGTGAAATTTTAGCTGGGATTTGAAGGAAGCCTGGAAATAGGGAGGGAAAGAATTCAAGACCTGGGAGACAGGGAGAAAATGCCCAACAAAGGGGTGTGTATTTGATCCTTGTGGTGATGAGGAGCCAGTGAAGTGTACTGAATAGGAAGGGTACCTTTTTCAGACCTGCATTTAGGAAAATCAGTTTGGTAGCTGAGAGGAGAATGGGCTCAAGGTGGGAATAGACTTGAGGCAGAACCAAAGACTATAGTAATAGCACAAATATGAAGTATTGAAGAACTCTGTCAGAGTTACGGAAGTGTCAGAGGAGAGAAGGGGAATACACAAAAGAAAGTAAAGTTGAAGAAACTTGACAACAGATTAGATACAGGGGTGAGAGAGTAAAATGGTACCCAAGTTGTGAACTTGGATGATTAGTAAGATGATGGTCTCCCACAAGAGAGATGTCAAAAACTGATGCCCTGTGAGGGCCTGAACCAGATTAAAATGTAATTCTTACTTGATTTTAATGTATTAATGTACAGTAATAAAAATTAATTTAATCCATGAAATTCTTAAATAAAAAAGAAATGTATAAATGTGTGGTTTCTCTAAGTCAGTGTTCAAGGATCCTCAGGTATGGTTGAGGGAACTCTATTTCTATTTTCAAATTTGACACCATTGCTCACAGTAATAGGGAAGTTTGGATGAGGGGAGGATTTGGACATGAGTTCAGTTTTGGACATGTTGTGTTGAAAATACCTCCAGGACATCAGGGTGTCCAATAGCCAGTTGGAGAGGTGAGTCTGGAGGTCATCAGAGAGGTTAGAGATGGATAAGAAGATCTGAGAATCATTCACACAGAAATGATCATTGAATCCATTGGAGCTGCTACATTCAATGAGTGAAATAATACATAGAGGGAAGAGAAGAGGTCCCTGGGCAGAGTCTCCACACACTCCAGGTTAGCAGGTGTGACCAGGATGAAGACCCAGCAAAGGAGACTGAGAAGGATTATCTAATAGGGAGGGGAGGGTTCAACGGGGATGGAGTGGTGACCCAGAAATCTAGAGAGAAGAGAGTGTCAGAGAGATAAGGGTAACTCTCCAAGGCTCCTGAGTGATCCAGAGGGATGAAGATTTAAAAAATGTCTCAGTTTCTTCATCTGAAAAATGAGGTAAAATGAGGTAACCTCTGAGAGTTTCTTCACAGAGTCTTGGTGAGGCTAAATGAGCTTAAACCACTTTGTGGACTTTAAAAGGCTACGTCAATGTCTGTTATGATTTTGTGAGTTTACTGCAATGACTACTTTGATTAAATACTTAAAAACCAGAATAAAGAAATCTTAGAGAGACAACAACAAAAAATAACCAATCCAATCATCTCAATTTTCCTTTTATAGCACACACTCATGGAAAGGTAAGACACCCTCTCTATAGCTAGTGTTTTTGCCTCACAATACACATCTGTTATTTTCCATGGATTCCCCCCATCTCTTCCCCTTTATCATGGAGATGCAATTAAATAGAATGTCCCACTAAGTACTTGGTTACTTTTAGGGACATTGCTCCTCAGGGAAAGGAGGTGCAGTATTGCTTGAGAACCAGCAGAGGGAGAACTGAGCATGGGTTTTTGTTGTTTACTATTATTCACATTCTGTTCACTCCTTTTTCATGAGATTTTCATTGTTGTTCATTCAGATCAGATTTGAACTCAGGAGGATGAGTCTCCTGATTCCAGGTCTGGTGTTCTATCTGTCTTGTCACCTAGTTGCCCTTCAATTCACATTTACAAAGTTCCTTTTATGAATGCATAACTATGCTATGTGTTCATACAAATACAAAAGTGAGACTTGCCCTGCTCTCTTGAATTCTACTAGTACTGTTTAATATGTAAAGGGTCTTTACTATTTTATCTGTAATTTAAAAGCTATTCACTCAACTGCATTGAATTTGTCATTTATTAGTCACAAACTATGTTATAACAGTACTTTACTGCTGCCTCCTCATTTTGCACTACTTTTATCCATTTTAAAACAATTGCAACAGTTCTATAGAACATTCATATGGTGTGGATAGAACACTGGACTTGTGAGGAAAACTTGGATTCAAAACCTACTTTAGACAATAACGGAATGAGCTTGGGGTGAATGATCTTGGTCATTTAACTTCTTAGCCTTCAGGGTCCTCATCAGTATTAAGAAAGGGTTAGACACAATCACTTATAATAAGGTCCTTTCCAAAACTTAGTCTGCAGTTCTAGGGCCTCCCTAACATCTTAGTAGCCTTTGTCTGAGTCTTTTTAATATTTTGTGAAAAACTTGGACCTGTTATGAGTCCTATAACTAGGACTTTTTTCCAGTCATCTATGTGTTCTTCTCTTGGAGTCCCTTCCTCCCTTCAAACCCAACTCAAATTCTAGTTCCATCAAATAGTCAACAAACATTTATTAAGCACCTAATTGCTAATTGCTCAGACATGGAACTAACAAGGAGACAATTCCATCCTATCCTCAAGTAGTTTACATTCTACATTCCCAGCTTCTGATTCTCTCCTTTTTACTGCACCCAACACCAATACTGGGTTGTTTCTTGGACATATCTATATATTTGTTCTCTCTCCCTAGTAGAAATTAAGTCTGGGAGTAAGCTCATTTTTGCATTTGTATTCTCAGACTCTTACCTAGTATAGAAAATCACAGAAAAAAACCTGTAGATAATCCCTGGGGGTATAAATTAAGTAATTGGAACAAACTGACAAAATATAAGGAAAAAGAAAGAAAAAGATGATAAGGTGTTGTTGTTTTGTTCGGGGTGACAAAGATATAGGTGGAGGCTCTATTTGGCCTAAGTATGGCTCCCTTGAAGACTGAGTGTGCCAAAAATGAAATTTGTTCGAGAAAGGGAAGGAGAGGATTTAATTCCATCAGCCCCTGGGGGGGGCCCTCAGGGCTGGGGAGGATTTAATTCAACTAACCCCACCCAGACCTTTGAAAAGGGTCATTTACTTGGAGCAAATTCAAAAGGATATCCAAAATTATCCTCTTCCAGAAACTAAAACTCCAGTCCTTGGCTTAGGATATGTGATTGGTCCCCTAAACACCACAGAAGTCAGGCTCTTTAAGAAGAAAATGAGACCCTTAATGGAAAGTCACTGGGCTAGCAGTTTAATTTGATCAATTCCTGGGCCCTAATCTTTTTATTTGGGGATAACATGTCTCACAAGAGGAGAGGGGACTAATTAGAGGTGCAGCTATGAAGGAATGGGACAGGAGAAACCCTCTAGCTGCAAGGGTGATGGGGGTTGAGGTCCCTTTAAGATTCCTTTCTAATTTCTCAACCCATGGCTGACCTTGATTCACAAATCCTAGTCTAAGGCACCCTTTGAATATCCGGGCCCAGCCCCACTATCAGCTCAGCTTCCCCCAGCCCTCACCTGATCTGAGCTAATTGAAAAGCCCACCAAGAACTTGGAACTGCCCACAATCTTTTGGGTATAAAAGAGGTGAGCCGGAACTCTTTTTGCAGGAGCCCTCCCAGCCAACACATGGTATCCTTCCAGCCATGGAAGGGTTCCTGCCTGCCCAGCGGCCACCTTTGGCCCTGGCGTCTTTCTAACTGAGCTTTTACTTCCAAATTTCTACAATAAACCTTTTATTTATCAATCTAGGTTTTCGGGTCTGTAAATTCATTTACAGGGGACATTGCACCTCATGGGATTATCTTACTATCTTTGTGCTGAGAAATGGGGTTCCCCCTTTCCTTTCCCTCATTAAGGGGTAGTCTCAGCTGACCAGAAATACCCTTTAGTAGATCCCAGTTGGGATCAAGAGAGTGAGACTCTGAATCAGGGCCACATGGGACCAGGGGAAAAGAAACTGCTATTTAGTGAAATTCATTATTTTAAATATGATGGTAAAGTTGTTGGGAATATTGGGAATTTAAAACTATATTTGATTGGATTTTAAGTTAAAATATAGGTTATTTAAACAAAATGCCCTTAGATTACCTTAGAGGAGGCCATGGTTGTATCTCCCTACTTAGATAGCATGTTGTTTTCTAGTGGTATTGGGTAATTTGTAAACTGAGTTATGCCTTAATATTTGTCAGCTCAGTTGGGCATGTATAAGTTTTATGAAATTTGGTTCAATTATTTTCGAAACTTAAAAGTTTTTTAAAAACTGATTTACAAGGGAAGACCCCATGGAGATTAGTGTCAAAGACCTCTACCACAATCAGTGTCAACATTGAAAGAACTCTGGGAGATGATTATGAACCACTACATAGAATTCCCAATCCCTCTCTTTTTGTCAGCCTGCATTTTGATTTCCTTCACAGGTTAATTGTCAACTATTTCAATTTCAAAGTTTAATTCTTTTTGTACACCAAATGTGTACATATGTATGGACATATGTATGTATATGGTAGTTAACATATCTTACCATATTGAACATTTATTGGTCAATCTGCCATCTAGGGGACAAGGGTGGGGAGAAGGAGGGGAAAAATTGGAGCAAAAGGTTTTGCAACTGTAAATGCTGAAAAAATACCCATGCATATATCTTATAAATAAAAAGGCATAAAAACAAACAACAACAACAACAAAAACAAACTTTGATTTAAAGACAAGGGACAAGAAAGATTGATATGCAAAAGCAATAGTTTAAATGGAGCTTCTAGCATTGGTTTGGGAGTGTTTAAAGTATGTTGGAGAAGGTTTGAGCAAGTAAGCATTGGGAGGAGACAGAGATGGGACAGGAAGAGAAGGTGTGAGAGAAGGAAGAAAAGAGAAGAAAATAGCTTTCCAGAAATGAGCAAGAAAAAGGCATGAACCCCTAGTGAATCTGCCATTTGCCATGGGAAAGGAGATACCTCATGAGGTTGGGATCTGTCTTGAGCTGGCAGATTGGATCCTGAGGAAATGGCACCCTAAAAATGTTAGCTGTGAGAAGTTGGGGTTTGGATGGGGAGGCATGGTGGAATGGGGGAAGGGCGACCACTTGGAAAGGTGAAGTGGTTGAAAGAGATAGCCCAAGATATAAATAATTAACAGGAAATTCCTGTGTTAGCAGAGGCTAGAGAAGATAACTTGAGATACAAATGATTAATAGAATTTTAGATCCTTAAGAGAAATTCTTGTCTCTTTTACAAATCTCTCCGGGACCTCTTGGATAATATCTCTATACAAACTTTGTTTTATGACCCTGGTTATGTATAAAATGAATCTCCAAAATTGTTTTCCTTGCACTTGGTTTATCCTTGCCTTGTGCCGGGTGTTCCTGGCTTTTCTCCCTAGAAGGGAAGCAGGCTTATAGATCAGCTGCCCATGTTGCTGATTATTTGCTCCTGACCATGGTAACTTTAATTCCCTGACTCCTGCATTCCCTCACATAGCTTTTAGGCTAGTAAATTCTGAAAAGGGCCTGCACGTGTTTCCCTTGCAGGGACTTCAAACTGCTTTGTTTTGTTAACACCTGTAAAAAACCTTGGGTAAAAACTTTCCCTTGTAAGTCTCTAAGCATTTTTTTTTTTTTTTTTTTGTGGGAGAGACCTGCATACCTTGTTTGATCTGAATGGTAACTAGAATAATCCAAAACTCATTATCCAGAATTATCTGGAATTAATCCAGATTAAGTTAGAAGGGAAATCTGAAGGGTCTGTTAGATTGATGGTGTTAAAAGGACAAGGGTGGGAGCCAGTGGCCCAAGAAGAGCAACAGGAGCCAGAAGGGGATGAGGAATTCGATAAGGAATGTGAAGTTATGTTACAAAAATTTGAAGAGATCTCATTGTGCAAATAAGAGGGGGGACTGAAGGAGATGAGGTGAGATCTTTCAAGACAGTTGTGAAAATCGAGTAAGGCTTCATCTACTTCAGAGTTTGAGTAGGCCTAAAGGACTTTGAGCATTGATCCAAGGGCATACCTAAGTCCCCTTCTTGCTATCCTCCCATGACATCATTTTCTCTCTATTTCAATCGAATATGGGCAACTATATGGTCAAGTTCAATTTCTTGGGTAGTTTCTGAGTTTAGAATATGAAACCCTCAGCCAATGAGGATGAGGGTCAGTGGTAGGAAGAGGTATTTGCATTAGGGATTAAAGTGTTAACCCTGCCTACAGGTGCTTCCTCCCTTCCTTTGTCTGCTGGCAGGCCCTTCTCTCGAGATTGTATAATAAACTAAGCTTTGCTTCAAGAGATTTCTCCAGCTTTTTTTTTATTAAATGGTGACTCCTCACCATTTCTGAACCACACACTCCTTCCCTCTCTCCCTTCCTTCCTCCCTTCCTTCTCTACCTAACAAGAAAAATGAAGCCAAAGCTGCCAACAATAATGCCAGCAGATGGCAGCAACAGCTTGTAGAGAAACTGAACTTTCTCTTCGAGGCACAGAAGACAAGCCTTTGAGAGTAAGGGGATGTATGAGGAAGTAGAAAGGCTAGACTTGAGGGGGGTGTCAAACTGAGCTCGAGCCTCCCCTGTGGAGCTGGGAGACCTAGGGTAGCACTACAGGGGAGTGGTAGCCAAGACCCTGCCCTTCCTCAAATATAGCTCCTGGTGTTTTCAAGCACAAAATCCTCTTCCTCACCAGGATGGGAGGGAATAGAAGATTGCATTTTTTCATGCATGAGAAGACTCAATAATTCTATCACCTAGTTTTCCTTTGTTACTTTTATTACTTTTCTATTCTATTAAATTCTATTGCTATTTGACTGATAGGTTCCTGCCTAGGTTTTTTTTGGCGAATAATTTTTTTTTTTGAAGGCTTGTGCTAGAGTTACATAATTATGATTGCCAAAGCACCCTACACTGACCTTGGGTCAGCCAAGAGTTCTAGAGATGTGACACTCATGTTGCTGAGAGTGCACAAGTGCACAAAACCAGTGAGTAAAGTTTAAGAAAAGTGTCTAGGCTTTGAAACAGAACCACTCTTTCATGGCTGAGAGAGAAGGCTGCTAGAGACTAGTCCACTACTTCTGGCAATCATCTTCTAGACTGAGGGAGAGAATAAATTTACCTCCCCTGGAGGGGAATAATGTTTAGAGTCAGGGAAGAAGTTGTAGAAGGGAAAATGTAGCAGCAACAACACAGTGATTGGCTGTGAACTGGAAAGGAGAGAAGAGTACAGAAATAGAAAAACAAAAACAGAGACACAAACAGATACACAGATAGAAATAAAGAGGAGGGAAGGAGGGAGATCCCTGAAAACGATATGAAGTGTTTAATTTCTTCCTCTTTGTCCAACCCTCTTTGAAAAAAAGAAGAAAAAAGAAAAAAAAAAGTGTATTATAAGATATCTCTAAGTTCATAATGTCTGATTTACATAGTATTTTAGAAGCTAGGTTACTTTAGATATAAAATGACAGATCATAACTTATTTTTACAAGTGTATCTCCTTATTTGAAAGAAGCAAGTCTCTAATAGAATGAGCTAGTGAATAGATTTTGGTATAAAAGAAACAAAAGAGATAAACTTTTGTCTAAATGTTAGAGTGGAAGGAATCCTTTTTTCCTTCCCCTTCCCTTCAACTAAGGCTCTTGAGCAAAAATTGAGAGAAAATTGTTATGGTTTTGATTTTATTAATAGCTCACAGACTACTCAACAATAGAGAGCTTAAAGCATGAAGATTAATCCTTCATTTCGGTTTTTCCTTTGCTAAAACTACAAGCCAGGTTGTTATGATGGTCTGGTGAGGGGGATGGATGTGGGTGAGACTTGGAGGCATCCCCATTATTTCCTCTTATGCTCAGTTGTGGGAAGACAGTGACTCCTCTATCTGATGAGGGTAGGTGTGGTTTAAGAAGAATAGACATGTCCATATTCCAAGGATGGTGTTTAGAGGAGAGAACATTTGTTTTGCTTGAATTTTCTACCTGAAATTCCCACACCTTGCTGGACAAAAACCACCAAGTGGTTGGGGTAGAGACCAGGGAGAAAGTGAGAAGCCTCAAGAAAGAAAAATTCAAACTGAAGGAAGAGAACTCTAGCTGATAGAGGACACTAGATGAGGGAGAAGGAAAAAGAAAATAAGTTAAGCTGAAAGAAGGAAGAGAAGAAGAAAGACTCAAGGAAAAGGAGGAGAAATGTCAGAGAGGAAGAGAAAGGTGAAGGTAAAGAAAGTTGGGAGTGAAGGGAGAAAAAGGCTAACAGAATTAAAAGATGAGTGATGGCTCAGGGGCCAGGAGAGTTACTGCAACTGAGGACTTTGTTTTCAAAAAATAGGGAGAGCAGAAGGAATTTTTGCTATGCTCTATTTTGAATAAGAAATGTCCTCAAAGAGAAGGAAAAAGGACTCAGATGCCTATCCATTTTCTTTGTTTTATGGAAAATTAAGTATTCCTTAAGATGACTTCACTGTCAAAAATGAGGTAGGGAAAGACACAGAGCAATGGTGATCTCAGCCAGGAGTGTGGAAGAGTGTGGAATGTCACATATAAGGGAAACAAATAGAATAAATATTTGAGGGGGCAGCTAGGTGGCAGCTAGGTGGCGCAGTGGATAGAGTACCCGCCCTGAATTCAGGAGGACCAGAGTTCAAATCAGGTCTCAGACACTTAACACTTTCTAGCTGTGTGACCCTGGGCAAGTCACTTAACCCCAGCTCAGGGAAAAAAAAGAAAAAAAAAAAAAAAAGAATAAATATTTGAGGCTAAGAAAGCAGTTTTGATCCATGACTGAAGAAAGAGAAAACTGGAACATTTGAAGAGGAAACGGCTGCTTTCCCTTTAAGGCAAGATGTTTATAAGGGTTGCTAGGAAAGAGATCATCTAGGAGGAGGAAAAGGAGGAGTAAGACTGAGAGGGAAGAGGAGGAGGATGATAGGTGAAGAGGAAGAAGAGGAAAGAAGAAAAAGATGAGAGAGGAAGAAGAATAAGAATATGAGGAATATGAAGAAGAAAAAAGGAGAAGAAAAAGAAAGAAGAAACAAAGAGAAGAAAGAAGAAAAAGGAAGGAGAAATAATAGTGATTAGTGACTTTCTCTTGAAGAGTACTGAAGCATTTATTGGTATCCCAAACAATAGGGTCTTGAACCATAGATTTAGAACTACAAAAGACCATATATACCATTTAGTACAAGATTGTCTTTTTTTTTTTGGGGGGGGTGAAAGTGTGGTGGAGGCCTTGAGGAAACTGCCTCTGCAAATTTGAATCAGCAACTGCTTTATAATTTGTGGTCTAAGAAAGCAGTTTTGGGAACTGCAGAATTAAGGGGCTTGCCCAAAATCGCATAGCTTGTTTGTGTTAGAGGCAGGGCTTGTGCCTAGATTAACTCTTTATCTCCCATTCTACACTGCCTCTGTTTTTTGGTAAGTATTTAGTTTTTTTCCAATCATAGAAAAAGATAGTTTTCAATGTTTGTGTTTTAAAAATAAGATTTTGAGTTCCAAATTTTTCTCCCTTCTTCCCTCTTCTGAAGTGCCCAAGCAACAGAAAAACAGGGCAGCCAAAATAATGAAATTTTTAGAGCGCTTTGTTACTGGCCAGGACTGATTCCCCACACCATGATTGGAGGGGTCAGTTATGAGTGGCCTCAAGCACCCATATATTTATAAAAAGAAAAAAGAGACATCAAAATGTTTCTTGATACATTTTTCATAATAAAGGAATTTCTATTCTAAACAGGAGGCAAAAAAAGTTATCACTCTAAGAGGGTCATTCTCAGGCAGCACCAAGCAGTATTTCTTCAAGCTTATCAGGTTTCAAGGTCTTTCAGGGCAGTACATCTGGATTGTTAAAAATACCATCTGCATTAGGGAGTGAACAACTAGTAATAAACTTCTAACTACAAAGATTCAAGATTATGTTTCTCACGGTCCCATTTGGGGTGCTTTCCCACTTCACTTCTTCACCCCAAAATACCAAGCAATAGGTTATACATGTGCAGTCATGTTAAACCACATTAATCATGTTATAAAAGCAGAAAGAAAAGGGAAAAATGATGAAAAAGAACAAAATAATGAAAATAGTATATTTTGATCTTCATTCAGATTCCATAGTTCTTTCTCTGGGTGTGGATCCCATTTTCTATCACAAGTCTTTTGGAATTGTCTTGGAACATACTATTGCTTAGAAGAGCTGAGATGATCATATCTGATCATTACCCAATGTTGCTGTTAGTTAAGTACAATGTTTTCCTTGTTCTGCTCACCTCATTCAGCATCAATTTGTGCAAGTCTTTCCAGGTTTTTCTGGAATCTGCCTTCCATGCTTCCTCTCCACCTTTTAATTTTTTTTTTAAAATAAGGAATCTGAGAGCAGAGAGGAGCAGAAATTTGCCCAAGATTGTGGAATAATAAGTGGCAAAGCCAGGGTTTGAATTGGATTTTTTCTGATTTTTACATAACAATATAGAGGTCTACTCTCCTCTTGGAGCAAGAATGTGATAAAGCATTCCTGTAGGTTTATCAAATCTAATGACTACTGTCCTGCTTATGTATGTGGGGATCCCAGCTTTTCCTGCTGCATGAATACTGCCCACATCTAATGGTTCTTATGGACAAAGATTATCTTGCTAGAGGGAATCCAGAAATATATACAAAGGATAATAAAACTTAGGGTAAGAAGCTGAAGACCTTCCAGCAATCATGTGTTTTTAGACCTCTTGCAAGAGTTTCAAGAGAAAGGCAGATTTGGTAAGACAATAGTTGATTAAGAAGATGGTGTCTAAAAACAGAATTTGCATTTCTGAATCACAATTTATAATATAGGAATGCCTGGCTGGTAGTCAGAAGAAGCAGTGCACTTAACAAGGGACAATTAAAAAAAAAAGCATTTTCCTGGAGTCTAAAAGATCATGAAAAGGATTTCAAATAGAAAAGGAGGCAAGATGTGCTGGAGTATATTCACCAAGCTATATAGCATAAGTAAGACTTATAATGTAAGAAGTCCGGTCAATATGCCTAGAAAGGCAAAATCCCAGAAGGGAGGCAGAAACACATAAGATGGATGAATCTATACAAAAACCCAAGAACAATGAAATAGATATCTTAGTTCAAGAAGGCAAATTAAGTGTCAACATTGCCCTATTCAAAGCAACGTTATAAATAAAAGAATACAGTGAGTAGCATTCTGTTTTAAGAAAATATATATCTGTGAGCAAGTCCAGAAACTAGACTGGAGAAACATGGTGGAGAGCAGTTGAATAAAGATACCTGGAAACAGGAACAAAAGGAATATCATCGAAGCAAATTATGGACCACCAGGACAGAAAGATGAAACTGATACCCTTTTGGGGAACAGATCACAAACTTGGCATGATATAGGAGTGATATCAGCCTTGATAGGTCTGAGCAGTGGTAAAAGTAGGGTACCAAATAAGTTATTAACTTGCCTTAGTAATTAGTCGGTAAGTATAGATAAGATGCTTAGAATGTTCCCAAAACTGGGCTAGGCATTGGAAACCAAGGACACAAATACAAACAATGAAACAACCCATACTCCCAAGAAGCTTACATTGTATCTGGAAGACAACATACCCATAAATATAGAAATGTCTTTATGTGTGTGCATATATATATATATATATATATATATATATATGTACATATATATATATATAGGTGTGTGTATATATTATATATAAAAATATATATATATACATCTATGCATACATAATATCACATATTAGATACATGTGAAATAAAAATATAAGGCAGTCATGTAGTAACTAAGATCAAGAAAGGCTTTCACAGAAGGTACTGTTTGAGTTGTGTCTTGAAGGAAGTAAGGACTTCTATAAAGCAGAAATAGGGAGTGCATCTTGGGCAAAGGCACAGAGGAAGACAATGAATTGTTGACTGTAAAAAACAGAAGGAAGGCGATTTTAGCTATTTTGTAGAGTGGGAGAAAAAGAGTTATGTCTAATGAGAGTGGAAAGAGAGGCTCAGACCAGGTTGTAAAAGGCTTTAAAAACCAAATAGAGGACTTCACGTTTTATCCTAGAGGCAATAGAAAGCCACTAAAGTTGGTTGAACAGCAGAATTGTGTGGGCAAATCTGTGTTTAAGGAAAATTAGTTTGGCAATAAGTGTGTAGAATGAACTGGAGTAGTGAAAGACTTGAGCAGGAAGACTATTTGGATGGCTGTTTCAATAATCGAGGGAAGAAGTATTGAGGGCTTGGACTAAGGCATATTGGATATGTTAGTTTTAGTTTGAGATGTCTCTAGGATGTCTAGCCTGAAATATTCAATAGGCTAATACTGTACTGAAGGTCAGTGGAGAGACCGAAGCAGAAAAATAGGCCTGAATTATCTCCATAGAGATGATCATTAAATCCATGGAAACTTTTAAGGTCAACAACAAAGTGCAGAGAAAAAAGCAAAAGAAGCACAGAAAATAATCTTGTAGGATAACTGCTATTAGGGACAAGATCTGGGAGATAAATCAGAGAAGGAAACTGAGATAATCAGATAGGTAAAAGGAGAACCTGCAGAGAGTAATGCTATGAAAACCCAGAGAAGGGACAAGAAGTTAGTCAACATCAAATGTAGCAGAGAAGTTGGTAAGGATAAAGATCAAGAAAATATTATTTGAATAACCAATTAAACCAGCAAATACAATCATTGAGAACTTGTTATGGGCCAGAACTCTGAACTTGAAACAAAGGATTCTTCCAAGGTACTAAGTCAGTGGAATTAATAGAGATAATAGTTATCTAATTTAGCATGGTTCAGTATGATTAATCTGACCCTACAAGGAGAAGTTATAAACCAGAACTTGAAACAAGGTACTAAGTGGAATTGAGGAGACCATGGTTAAATCTAGTTTAGCACTGATTTAATCCTACAACAAATAATGGTTTCCTGGTGATATAATGATTGGTGTATACTCAATATGGGGCATATAAACAAGAAGCTCCAGAAAGGACAAGCTCTCGGAGGCTGAGACAGATTCACTCCATCGTTCACCTTTGTGGTGGCTGGAGGCTGAAATACAAACCTTTGGATTTGGGGAGATTCAGAAGCCAGAGAAGGCAGGTGAGAGTTCAAGCTCTAGGAACCAAGGAGAGAGAGACAGGTCTCCAGAAAACTAGCCCATCCCCAAGTGAAGGAGATAATGAAGGATTTGGATTTTAACACTTGGCTATTCATGTGATGATTACTAAATTGAAACGAAGGCTGCTCCCAGAGACCCTAAGAAAACCTCAATAGAGAACATTACATATTAAAGAGAATATTAAAGGAACGAGTCTTACAAACAAGTATAACCTACCCAGCAAAATCAAGTATAATCCTTTGGGGAAAAAATGAAATAGAGGGCTTTCATGAATTTCTGATTAAAAAACAAAAACATTTAACAGAGTTGACTAGAAAATTTGACATTCAAGCATAAGATTCAAAAGAAGACTCATAAAAAGGTAAACTTGAAAAAAAAATCAAAAGGAAATTAATAGAATTAAATAATTAAAAATTAATAGAATTAAAATATTTTTCCTATTCCTATATGGGAAGATGATACTTTTATCTCCTAAGAACTTTATTATTATTAGAACACTTAGAGGGCATGGATGTAAGTTGACTATGATGGTATGATCTCAAAAAATGGGGTGAAAAAGAGGGATAGACTGGGAGAAGGGGAAGGATAGAGGAAGAATTAGGAAAATTATATATATAAATTATATAAAAATTATACAATGAAGAGCTTTAACAGTGGAGGGCAAAATGAGTGGTGGTGGTGATGAGCTTTTGACAAAATACAATGCATTCCTATTTAGAATACTAGAAAGCATAGGAATAAATAGAGCTTTCCTTAAAATGACAAATAGTATATATCTAAAACCTTCAACAAGCATTATGTGTAATAGGGATAAGAAGCTTTTCCAATAATATCCAATAATACTCTGCAGACAATATGATGGTATATATATGTAGAGAATCCTGGAGAATGAACTAACAACTAGTTGAAATAATTCACAACTTTTGCAAAATTGAAAGATATAAAGCAAACTCACATAAATCATTAACATTTCTGTTTATTACCAATAAAGTTCAACAGAAAAACAGAGAAATTCTATTTAAACTAATTGCAGACTGAATTCAATCAAACCATATGGCAGAGTACCTGACAAGGAGCAGAAAACCATAGCCCCAGTCAGATTGTGTCTGATGCTACATTATATGCAGTCATGCTAACCTTTAGAGATTTGTTTTTTGCATCCTAAGTATTATTATGCATTATTTTTATTAATATAAAAATAAGTAGCGTTTTATATCACCTTAAATCTTGCAAAGAACTTTATAAATCCAATCTCACTAAGTATTACATTAAATTATTTTCTATTTAAAATTGCATATATTACATATTATAGCTCATAAATATTATCATTAAAGGAGGCAGGTTCTATTATTATCCCAGTTTCATAAATCAGGAAACTAAGGCAAACAGATATTAAGTAACTTATTTAAGAACACACAAATAGAAACTGTGTGAGGCTGCATTTGAACTCAGCTCCAGCCTCACTCCCTATTTAGCATTCCATCCACAGCATTTTGCTGATTCAGTTAGCTGTCTTTCTTATCTTTGTGTCCTTATATAGTGGAAGGAAGATAACCAAATTGATATGAAAGGAAATTCAGGCAACAATATTAAGGTACTTTAAAAGGGAAGAAAGTAGAGGTGCAAGACCTATTAAGATGCTTTTTTTTTTTTTTCCTGTGTAATAAGTGATGAAGTAATGAAGTCCTTTTTTAGTTTAGTGGCAAATTTTATGATAGACAAATCAAATACTTGAATGTGGATGTTTTACACTTACCATGAGGTTATTTATTCACTAATATAGTTTGAAAATAGGAGGCCTTGTATTCTGACCAATGATTTGGTGGATAACTTGATTAAAAATCCCTGGGGACTCTTTTCTATTAAAATTTAACTGTAAAATTGAACTCCAAATTCTAATTTAACCCAAACAGTGAAATCAACAACAATAACAACAGACATAAAATTTGCCTTGCTTATGGGGAAAAGCCTTAGAAATTATGATCCAGATTGATAAAAATTAGTAGCAAGTCACTGACTAACAACATGCTATAGGTGAAATAAACTGATGGAAGATATGATGATCAAAGGTTATGTTGCATTCTAAGTCAAAATCCATTGGGAATGCCATGAGTTAAGCAGACTGGTTGCTTTTTGTACATAATGCTCATTGTTTCCTATCATTGGCCTATCAAGGTGGGACCTTTGCACATATTTGATCCTTATACTTGTAATGCTTTTACTCATAGTTGTTAAAGACTTGTTTATCCTTCATCTCTAGCTTAAATGCAACTTAATCAATGAATTCTTTTAGTTACAAAGACCCTTTATGGACTTTTGTCTTTCATAAGGCATATGTTCTTATCTCTCTTTACATACACACTTTTGTCTCAATCTTTTAGTAATTGTGTATGTGTCCTACCAATATGTATTGTAAGTGGTATAAAAAACCATTGGTGATTTAATTTTTTTAACCCACAAAGATAGCATAGTGTTTGGCAAACAGTGACATGTAATGGGAAAAATATTGGATTTTGTGTCAAAAGACCTGGGTTCAGTCAGGATTAAAAAAAAATTCTTATTTATTAAACTGTCATTCAACATATGTTCAAGCTAGAAGATATTAAAAAGAGAAATACTTAATTGAAGAATAATGTTTATTTAGATCTAGATGTTGTTGATTACACAAGAAGGCATTTTGTGTAGTTATTTTAGACTCCTTGTGAAATATTTGGAGTTTTTTTGGCAAAGATACTTGAGTGATTTGCCATTTCTGTTTTCCTTCTTTAGCTCATTTTACAGATGAAGAAACTGAGGCAAATAAGGTTAAGTGACTTGTCCAGGATCATAAGCTATAAGTGTCTGAGACCAGATTTGAACTTGGGAAGATGAGTCTTCCATACTCCATACTTTTCTAGTTGCCCCATCTAGAGGCATGCCCATCATATATACAAAGTGGATAAAATAAACAATAATAACAAAAAAACCACAACTGTCTCTGTCTCCTTCTCCCTCCCTCTCTCCACGTCTCTCCATCCCTTCCCTTCCTCCCTTCCTCCCTTCCTTCCTTCCTTCCTTCCTTCCTTCCTTCCTTCCTTCCTTCCTTCCTTCCTTCCTTCCTTCCTTCCTTCCTTCCTTCCTTCCTTCCTTCCTTCCTTCCTTCCTTTCTCTGTCTCTTTCTCTGTCTCTATGTCTCTCTCTCTGTCTCTGTCTTTCTCTCTGTCTCTCTCTGTCTGTCTCTGTCTGTCTCTCTGTCTCTGTCTCTCTGTCTCTGTCTGTCTCTCTGTCTCTGTCTCTCTCTCTCTCTGTCTCTCTCTCTCTCTCTCTCTCTCTCTCTCTCTCTCTCATCTGCCTAGGAGCAATGAAAGAGGAAGGAAAAATTACAGTTTTATAATATCCAGATAGAAAATTAGGAAACACTAATTCTAGTGGTGAAATTATTTTAGTAATTGAAACTTGTATGACCCTGAGCAAGTCACTTAATTTATCTGGACCTCAGTTTCCCCACCTGTAAAATGAGGAGGTAGGACTAAATGGCATTTAAAACCATTCTGCCTCGAAATCTGTGATCCCATGAACTATTTTGTTGTTGTTATTTAATTAATAAATAAATTATTGACATTCACTATTTTATAGCAGAGATGTTATTGCAGAACTGAGTTAGATAGACTAAATCAAATGAAACCTGTGTAATTTCTTCCTTTCTGCATGTGAAATTCCATTGCCCCCTTAATTTTTATAGGAAATAAAAAGATTTTTTTTTTGGTGGGGGAGGGTTCCTAGGAAAAGTTGATTGGATAGAGTAGTCGGAGAAATCTGCATTTGGAAATGAAAGTGGTATAGAATAAAAAGGCAGATCTTCAGAATGATTAAGCAGGTGTAAGGGGAGCAATATGATGTTTTTACCCCATTTTGTTTTTTTGACTAGAGATTATAGGGTCACATAATCCTAGATCTGAAGCTGAAAAAGATTTCAAAGGCCATCTCTGAGCCATCTCTGAGCCTTAGATTATCTCATTCCCTGTGACATTTTATTTTTATCTAAAATAAAAAGCTTAAAAATATCACCTTGACTTGGTTAAAGGTCCTTTTTCCACCTATAAGCCACGTCTTCTCAGGAATAATTGTGGAATCATCCAGTGATTTCAGGCAAGGCAGATGGCTTATCAGAGATTCTTAGAACTGAGATGTTTGTCTTGGTTTTTAAAATGAGGGCATGATAGATAGACTATTTCAGGTAGCATTTTTCTCATTTCCCTTTTTATTTAAGTTTTGATGTATCAATGTGACTGAAATTCTAGGAGAAAGAACTTTAGTCTTTTGCTACAAACAAAGGCTTGAAATCCACAGCGAGCACATTGTCCCAGCATCTCTGTCCCATATTCATTGATTGACAGAAATAATGATGCATCAGTCAGGATGTGACGTTAACTGGCTCATGGTGTAGTGCATGTTCTGGGGAAGGAGTGGTAGGGCTTAAGGGGAAAAGTGAAGAGGAGAGAAAAATGATAAAAAAGAATACTCTTCAAAGATAACGAGATATCACCAATGTATAATTTTCCCCAACAAGGTATAGAGCAATCCATCTTGTCTGCCTCTGCTGTAAAACTTGTATTTCTAGAAGTATTGCCACATGGGGGTCACCCAAGGTTCTGGAGCTTTCTGGATTACTCCTATCATTTCAAGAATATTATTTGACTGCTAGGGCTGTCCATCATAGATGAAACATGCTAGGTGGGGGAGCTACAAAGACTAAAGTGAAACAGTCCCTGTCCTCAAGAAGCTTACAATTAAATGGATGAAACATTATGCACATGTATAGGTATATGCACAGTGAATACAAAGCAAATAGAAGGTAATGTTGGAGAGGAAGACACTGGTAGCTAGGGAAAAATGGGAAAGTCCTGCAGGAAGTAACATCTGAGCCAAGTCTTAAAGGAAATGAGGGATTCCAAGAGGCAGAAATGAGAAGAAACAGTGGTGCCCGCTACAAAGGAAAGGGAATGGGAGATGGAGTGACATGTGAACAACAGCAAGAAAGCCCACATGGCTATATTAATATAGAGTGCATGGAAGAGGATAAGTGTAATAAGGATAACAAGGGAAGATGGGTTGAGTTGTGAAGAATGTTAAATGCCAAGCAAAGGTGTTTACAATTGATCTTAGAAGGCATAGGAGGTTTATTGAGTGGGATGGGGAAAGAGGTGACACTGTCAGATATTTACTTTCACAAAAATCACTTTGGTGGTTTGTAATGAAGATTGGAGGCAAGGAGATCAATAGGGAAATCATTGCAATGATCACATGGAAGGTGGTGAAAACTTTTAATTAGGATTTGTGGATGAAGAGACCAGATGTATGTGAGATTTTGTGAAGGTAGAAACAATAAGATTTGACAACTGAGCCATTCTGTGGGATGAGTAAAAGTGATGTCAACCCAGATGAAGAAAGACCCTCTTCTTCCTCTCAGATTGGAACAAAGGAGAGAGTTAATGTGAATTGGCTGGAAGATGAGGAGAAAGGGAGAACAGGGAGTTCCCAGCAAATTTACTCCATTTCCTAAGGTTGGTGGAGCTTCAGAGAAGATGGGGCTGGGGATGCTATGGGAGGAGGAAGGAGGAGGCTGGAAGAGAGAAGAGAAACTTTGGAACAGCTACTATGGTAGGAGGGATAGAGAATCAGGGACTTAGAGAATAAAATATGAACTCTATGGATTTGCTATGTTTTCTTTCTGAAAAAACACAACAACCCTCCAAAAACAAAACAAAACAAAAAGAACCAAGCAAAGGTATCTATCAGGATGTGCTCATTGGTAGCTCCTCATTTCTTTCCTGTGCTATATGCTAGCTGTGTGATTTTGAGAAATTTGATTTTTCAGTGATTCCAGATAATTTCTTGAAATTATGTCACAGCTGAGATATCAAATTTTATTATTAGTATTTTTTGTTTCCTCCAAAACTCAGCTTAAGTACCATTTTCTACATGAAGTCCTTTCTGATTTCTCCATTTTCTAGTGCCCTCCCCACAAATTACCTTATGCTATTTTGTAAACATAAGTGTATATATATATAGATATGTTTATAAAATATGTGTATTATATATATGTATATGGATAATATGGATTTTGTTGTTATTGAGTCATTCTTAGAAATAACTGATTTTTCATGATCCCATTTGGGGTTTTCTTGGCAAAGATACTGGAATAGTTTTTTTATGTTCTTCTAGCTCATTTTACAGATGAAGAAACAGGCAAATCAGACTAAATGAATTATTCAGGGTCACACAGCTAGTCACTGTTTGAAGCTGGATTTGAACTCAAGAAAATGAGGCTTTCTCAATCCAGGCTCAGTGCTCTATAGCGCTTATCAGCCAATATATGCTTGTATACTTATAAACATATGTGGATACATATGTTGCCCCTTCTGAGACAATGTAATGGTGTTTGAAGGGAAAATTGGTTTGCTTTTTGTCTCTGTGCCTTCAGTGCCTTACACAGACCTAAATTCAGTGCAGAGCCTAAGTGCTTAAAATGTGCTTGTTAATTGATTTATTGGATCTGTGGAGGGAGTTTCCATATCAAATAATTCTCTGTATCAGTGGGTCTTGATCCTTTGTGTGTTATGGCCTGCTTTGGCTTAGTAACTAGGTGCTTTATTGTGTACAAACTACCTGGTCTGGAGTCAGGAAGACTCATCTTCCTCAATTCAAATCCATAATCCATGGACTCCTATTTTCTTTGATTCTTCATCTGTAAAATGAGCTGGAGGAGTAAATGGCAAATTACCCTAAATAGTGTCTTTCTGATGAAACCTCTAGGCCTGTTCTCAGAATATTTTTAAATGCATAAAATAGATTGCACAGGAACACAAAAGAGATTAGTTCTACTGAAATTCAGTTCTTAAAGTATTAAAATGAAAACAAAACAAGTGAAAAACAAGCAAACTAACAAAACAGGTCCCTGGACCACAGGTTAAAAAATTTAGGCAATGTTGATGCAGTTTTTGACCTAGAGGGAGGAAAATCTTCCATATCATTCTTGTAACATTTTTAGAAATGATGAAGGGTAAAAATATTCTATATCCTTCTCCTGTAGAAATGTCATTTATTTTCAGTAAAATAAATGACTAAAACTGACTTGTAACAGATGGTCGGCTAGATTTTGACTAGGATGGTCAATGGACCAGAAGCCATGTCATGTGATGAAGAATGGTAGGAGCTAAAGGTATGCAGTCTGTAAAGAAGATGTTATAGATTTCTTCAAGTATTTGAAAGTCTATCATGTGAAAAGGAAATTAGACTTTTTTACTTGGCTCCAGAGGGGTAAAAAATGAGGTGCATTAGTTAGAAGATCCAGAAGAATAGATTTTGGTTCAATATTTGGGTAAAATAAACAAAAAAAAATTTTTTTTTGGAAAAAAAATTATTAACAGTCAAGATGTATAGTAAAATTTTTCAGAAGGTGGTGAGTTCCTAATCACTGGAGGTTTTTATTCTTCACTCATGTCTAATTCTTCATAATCCCATTTATTTTTTATTTGCATTTTTTGGGTGGGATAAAGATACTGGAGTGGTTTGTCATTTCCTTTTCCAGCTCATATTATAGTTGAGGAAACTGAGGCAAAATGGGTTAAGTGACATGCTCAAGGTCACATAGCTAGTAAGTGACTGAGACTGGGTTTGAACTCACACCTTATTGACTCCAGGCTTACTAGGCTTAGTACTCTATCACACTACCTAACTGCCCTATGTAGAGGATAGATAACCATGTATCAAGTATGTTATGGAAGGAGCTTCTAGGACTAGAGCTGGAAAGAGACCCTTAAAGACTGTTTAGTCCAAACTCCTTTTCAAAGATAAAGAAATTGAACCCCAAAGTGTTCTCAAGGTCATAAGTAAGTAACAGAACTGGATTGAACCCAAGTCTCTGGTCTCCAAATGCAGAGCTTTATCCAACATACTTCACAGATCAGATGACAGCAAATGACCTTGGAGGTCTCTTCCAAATCTCCATTCTGTTTCTAGATGTGTATACTAAGTTCCTCATTTCTTATTCTTTCCCTCTTTTATTTTTGTTCTTCTTGCCTCCCCTACCCAACCTCCTCCTAGGAAACATGAGAATTAAAACATTCATTGATAAAAAGGAAAATAATGTTTCTTTTAAAACCTAACTCAATTTGTCACACATTTTCTTTATTCCCATTCCTGAGGTTTTTAAAAATATACTAGTTGACTACATCTATTTCTTTTAATTTCAAGTTTGTCAAGTTTTCATGTATTTTTTTCTGTTTTGTCTCTATCTGACTCTTCCTAGCTAAGAGGGATGTTTTGACTATTAAGGTTATTTTTAAATGATAAAGCATCCACCCCTAAGAAGAGTCAGAGCAAAGGAAGAATATTGGGGAAGCACTGAAAAATATCAGTTAGTTGCTGAATCTGAAATTGGTCGTCTTTCAGTTTTGTGTGGCTATTAATAGAACACCATTCTGAAGTCAATTTATATTAATTTATACGCTGGCAGACGGAGAGTGTGCCTCTAAGGCAGAAGAATTTCATGAAGGTGATAAGCCTTTGTCTATTGATGGCATGACTTTTGGTAAAATGTGTGGACTTAATGAAGGAGAATAATTCAGGAGGTGAGATTTTCTGATCTAGGTTGTGACATCAATTTGTGTTAAGCCATAGGGGAGAGAAGAATTTTCAGGATGCTGATTATCAAGGGGTCATTTGAGAACAATGCAGGTGCCCCCAAAAGATAATATGACAGGGAAGCAGATGTTTACCATGTGTGCTATTCGAGTTACATCATGAGAACTTTGAAGGTAAAGGGAGTATACTTTTTAAAAATTTGGTAAAATTCATAGTATTGGACGTGTGCTAGAATGCTTAATAAACAAAAATATAATAAACATGATTGGAAGAGATCTTCTCACATTATTACTTTTGAATCTTTGTCCAGCTAGTGAATATTTCATATCAGTGATTGTGAAATTTGCTGCCATGGCAACACCCAGTCATCATTTTATTTCTCAAGGGATCAGGTAGCACAGTGGGAATGATAGATTGACCTGGACTCTGGAAGACCTGGATGCAAATTCTGCCTTCTAGAAAAGGTACTCAAGGTACAGTTTGATTATAGGGCAACTGTTTATTGCCTCTACCACAAGAAAATTCTTAAGACAGAAGAACTCAAAGGCACACACTAACAAATACAGGGGAAAAAAATGTATACCTCATCAAATTAATAACTATCCATGAAAAGGAAAAGACAGTTATGGGAAGGAAATTACTGAGGCCATGGTCTGGTTATGTGACGCCCCTCTCTTTCCCCTTCTCTCTGGAAAGTCATTTAGCCTCTGCCTCAGTTTCTAAATCTATTAAATGAGAATAATTAAATGAGATTATGACCTAACCTCCCAGAGTTGTTATGATAACCAAATGAGAAAACTGTAAAGTGCTTTGCAAACTTAATGTGCTATGTAAATATTAGCTATTCTTATTATCAGTATGTCCTTTTTCTCTAAATGCCCCAAATGGCATATATTTGGAATTGGGGCCTTTGGGAAACTCTCTGTTCTGCTAAATTGGGACATTTCCCATGGGGCTATGTCCTCTTTCTGTTTGTTATGTACTCTGCACTCATGTGCCTAGTTTAAATGATCCAGTAATTCCTAATTTGTTATCATCAGCAAAGGCTGAATCAAAGATGACTGTGCCAGGAAAGAGTAGCTCACTGTGTGACTCTTAAGAAGAAGAAGAAATAATTTTACTTCTGAACACTTCTCTTTTGAATGCAGGCAGTTTCTCTTTCTTAGAATTCTAGCAATGTGGAGGGAGAAGCATAGGAGAAAGAATATTCCTCTACCCTCTCTACCCAGAAGCAATGGTGACTGCAAGCAGACTGCAATTCTTGCCTAAGTGAACTTCTGCTTTCTGTCTCCTTTATGAGGACAGGTCACTTAATAGAGGTCCTGAGAAATGGGCATTTCCATACCTGGCAGTAACCTGATGAGTTCAAGAGGTTAAAAATTCCAGAGGAGGTACTGCATACCCAGTGGAGGGTGATTCCCCCTTACAACAATTTATATGTCCCACTTTATAAGTGAGGAAACTTAAATAGGTGATGATAAAGTGACTCGCTTAGGGTCACAAAACTAGGAAATGTCTAGGACCAAATTCACACTCAGATCTTCCTGATTTCAGGCCCAGGATTCTATCCAGAGGGCCACTTACCAGCCTATCCTAAATGTGTTCTGTCTTTACCTTTTGAGAGATGATCATGAGTTTGATAGATATTTATTTGATGAATTGGATGAGTATTTAGTTTCTATTTTTCCTGAATTTGTTAATGTGTGCTTTTGAGTTCTTCTGTCTTAAAGATTTTCTGTGGTGGAGAAAAATAATTTTCCCATACCTTTTATTTTTATTATGAAGAGTTTTTGTTATCTGTCTTTCTTTCTCAAAGAGGACCAATGACATCAGGAAGATGATGCTTTTACTTGCAAGTGAATTGAAAATACATTCTCTCCTCCAGAGCCATCTGGGTCTTTTTTTCTGGAAGGAGAAGCTCCATGCCATGGGTCATACTTAAGCTTTGTTTTTAGAGATTTGCCAAGAGTTACTGAAATCAGGGCAAAAGAACCAGAGAAGGAGAAAGAAAGAAATGTTCTCTTATAATCTTCATTTTATAGTTGAGAAAAATGTGAGTAGAAGGAATTAAATGACCTGCCCAGAGTCCCACAACTAGTGCTTATTTTTTTATTTTATTTTTTGGCAAGGCAATCAGAGTTAAGTGCCCAGGGACATCCATCTAGTAAATATCAAGTGTATGAACTGGATTTAAAATCAGGTCTTTCTGATTCCAAGCCCATGTGCCACCTAGATGCCCTCACAACTAGTATTTGAAATTAGATTTCAACTCAGGCCATCTTGACCCCATTGTGCTACTTATGACTGTAATTATAATTATTAATTTTATTGTGATAATTTCTTCAAAATATTCTGATATCTCTTGAGATAACTGGAAACATTCTAGGGTTAGCACCAAATTGTCCCCAAATTAAGTAGATTATTACAAAATATGGTAGTCTTCCTCTCATCAGAAGTCTCTAAACAGATGCTGGATAACTCCTTCTATATGCTATAAAGGTGAATCTTTTAGAGAATGGGGTTGTTTAAGCAAGATGGCTTGATAGTCTTTTAAGGATGGAGATACCACAATTGCCCTCAGAAATCTCATTCCAGTACTTTAGTGCTTGAGATTCCAAAGTTTTTTGAAGAAAATTTTATCTCCTTTGATTTTAGGGGATTCTTATAGTTCTTATAGTTAAGTTTTCGTTGCAATATCAAGGAGTGGGAAATTATGCACAACAAGGTATTCAGGATGGGGAAGAGCTTCAAGACTGTGCCATGTGAAGGTTAGCTAAAGTAACTAAAATGTTTATCCCAAAGACTTGAGAACGACATGTCAGCTGTTTCCAAGTGTTTGAAGTCCGTCTTAAGTCTATGAGATTGGACATGTTCATTTTGGTCTGAGAGGGCAGAGCCAGACCCTCAAAATGGGTGAAATTTAGGTACTGGAGATCAAGAGACAAAAACCTTCTCAGAGGCGGAAGTGAGGAAAGAGGGCATCCAACTATGAGAAGCATCTCCTAAAGACCCAGAGGAAGTTCTCTGAACAGCAAAGGAAGCCAGTTTGCCCAGAACATAGAATATATATAGGAGCACAGTGTAAAATAACTCAACGTGTTGGCTGGAGCCAGACTGCATATAGGGCAATAAGAACCATGGAAGGTTCTTAAGTTATTGGAAGTAGCAGAAAGTATTTAGATATGGAGAGGTGCTGAGAGTAGGATTAATGCTAACTTTTTCCAGTATGTGGGATTTGAATGGTGCCTACAATCTGTGTCCTAGAATGTCCCATTCTCTAGTCTGTCTGTCACTCTTTACCTGAAATACCCTGTTGGAAACTTATTCTTTTGTATTAGCAAGTAATCTTTTAAAAAACCTAAATACTCTTAACCAGCAGGAAATTTTATATCTTTTAGAAGATTTTTTTTTTGTCAGATTGCTAAACTTAAGGCTCTGAGGAAGTAGTGATTTTCATATGAGTAGAGGGTAGAGAGAAAACCAAGATTATCAACAGCTAATATATTTATGTATAAGTATATATGAATGTAAAATATACCAACACATAAAAATATATATGTATATATATATATATATATATATACATGTATAGTATATATCAGTGTGGGATATAAGAATATTTATATATATATATGTATGTATATGTATATCTATATTTGAGTATGTATATATCTATGTATGTGTATAATTTGAGCCTCATAACAGCCCTGGGAGGTCATGTTGGGGTCCATTCATGGGAGTAAAAGGCCTTTGCAAGGGAATTAAATGTGCCAGTCAGTGCTGAAAGCAATGAGTCCTTGTATTTAATCTCATCAAGGGAAGGCCATATGGCTTAACTGTAGACACCCAAAGGAGTAGGTTGGGGAAATCAGGGACAACGAGGGAAGTTTCCTATGGCAACCCAGAATATCTACTGAAGCATAAAGGGGCTGCAATCTCCACTAATAGAGGGAGGGTCCACACTAACAGTCATAAATCCTTGATGTATGGCATATTGAACACATTAAATGTAGTCATTCCTCTTGTCCCAGAAAGTCTATGGATGGTATTTTGTGAACTGTAAGATATTTATAAGTGTGAACTATTTTATATCTATATTTTCTAGTTAATTAGATTTATACTTTTTGAAAATAGGATTGTTCCATTCTTTGTAACCCTAAAATCTACTATAGTGCCTTATTCCTAGTAGGCACTGAAAGATACAATTTTTTTTTATCAATGTGACAAAATGAATGAAGTACCTACTCTATGAAGGATACATTTTGAAATGGTGATGCCATTGGAAAGTTGAGCAAACACACAAACATGCGTGCACATATACATGCATATCTCTCTATATACATGTACATACAGCATAATATATACTATACAATATATCAACATAAATATATATGAATCTATATTATACATATATACATATATATTATGTACTATACACATATGCATATTGTATAATATAGAGAGAGTATATGTATATATAAATATTTTAAATAGGAGCCTATCCTAAATCCAATGATCAGTGGTTTGCCTTATCTCCTAAATTACAGAGTGATTTAATGTCTTTTTAATGCCAAAAGCCATTTTCGTTGTCCTGAAGTTTTATGGCCTTTAAACCAATCCCATGGACTGTAATAAGCTCCATTTGCTCCTAGATTTCATGCACCATTCTACAGCTGAAGAAACATTTGTTTCTCATGAAGTGATGACCATCCCTGCTGCTGTAATGCAAAGGGTTTGATTTTTAATTTGTTGTTTGTTTTTGCAGAGCAAAAATCATATTATCTGTTATAAATTATGACAGATACTATTATTTTTAGTTATGCAAAAACACAAAACAAAACAAGATTGTAGTGTGAAAATTCAATTTTAGAATGCTTGATTAATTTATTCTAGTGTACTATAGCTAAACTATTCTTTATTATATGGGTACAAGCCAATTTACTGTAAATCAGTATGACAAATGAAATGTCAGGAGGTAGCTTATAAATTGCAGTAATCATTTTCTGGTTGAATGTAAATGAATAAAAATGCATATTCCTAAGACAGTTAAAAAATGTTGCCAGCAGTGTCTATAAATCATTGGCCCGACTTTCACACTACATTACATTCTGCTAAGAGTTTGTTTGTTTATGATTCCTATTTCTTAGCTATGCTTGTGGTGGAAAATGTTTTAAGCTGTTCCTTAGTTCTGACAGACTCCTGCCGTTAGCTGTCAACCATTTTCTAAATCTTTGGTTTGTGGGATAAGATTTTCTATTTCCCCCCTGAACCTAAACACTAATATGGATGTGTATGTATGTACATAGTGTCCAGAAAGTATTACTGCTGTTTAAACTCTTAAAGCTTAAAACTGCATTAAGATTTTTGATTCTATTTTTTCCTATCTATCTATCTGCTGAATGTCATCCGTCTACACACGCACATATATATGCATAATTATATACATATCCATCTATGTGTATATATGATTATATAATGAAATGTATTATTGTATTGATTATGTTGACCTGTGACAAATAATTATATGCATATAGTTTTATAATTATGTATATTACTATTTTGGTTCATCTTTTATTAAAATATCACTGATGAGATTTATGGAGATCACTTGATAATCCAGAGAAAATGGAAAGAAAGAGGGGGTAGCTAGGTGGCACAGTGGATAGAGCACCAGCCCTGAAGTCAGGAGGACCCGAGTTCAAATCTGATCTCAGACACTTAACACTTCCTAGCTGTGTGACCCTGGGAGAGTCACTTAACCCCAGCCTCCCCCAAAAAAAAAAATAATGGAAAGAAGGAACAATAAAGCATGTCTTGCTTTATGGAATAGGAGAGTTCCTGTAATATTATGTAAATTTGCATCACATTTAAACATTCTAGATTCTCTGGTGATCTGGCAAATCCACCTGTTAAAAGAAAGAAGTTCTGATCAGTGAATTAATAGGCTGAATGACAAGAGACTATGTAAGTATGGAAACCAAGGTAACTGCTTCTGTGATTCTCTGATTATGAGGTATTTGTTGTTTTGTCTGAAGCATTTATCATCTCCTTGAGCCCCATGTGAAGATTGGTTGGAATCAGGAATGCACGGGAACCCAATTCCCCAATCCAAGTGTGAGGTTGTTGGACATCCTTCATGTTTGCAAATTACCTTGGCTACTTGTAGGGTTATTGAAAGGCAGTTTGAGTGGTTTCAACTTTCCCAGGTAGTCATTAATTGTGAGCACTGTATTATGCAGGATGAGCTTATAGAGAAGGATGTCTTCTGGAAAGACAAGGATGAAGATAAGCTATCTATCTATCTATCTATCTATCTATCTATCTATCTATCTATCTATCTATCTATCTTTCTATCTATCTATCTATCCATCCATCTATCAGTATCTATCTATCCATCTATCCATATCTATCTATCTATCTATCTATCTATCTATCTATCTATCTATCTATCTATCTCTTTATAAACCTCAAAACATCACATAGATGTCAGTTATACTAAGATGCTTAAGAAATATATTCTATTGTTGTGGCTTTCTCTACTTCAGTGCCAGTTGCAGAGAGGACAAAGTTAAAATACTTTAGTTTTTTTTTTTCATTTCTTAATTTCCTTCACTTCCAGAGTACAATTTCATTTCTCCATTTCTTCTCCTTGTTTATTTTTCCTCTAGCCACAGGAGGCATCCCCTATGAAAAGTTCATTTTCATAAATTTTCTGCAGAATATTTCCAATGTATCATTTTTGGGGCAAGAGTATTTTCCCAGAATATCTTATGCCCTTAATAGAGTATAACTGAAATGTCATTTTCCAGCAATTGTCAGCATCCAATTTTGTTTTCATGGTGTATAATTTTGAATTTAATGCATTTAAAAATGCTAATGCAAGGAAATGATCAAAATTAAATGAAGGAAATTAATGTATTTCTTTTTTTTGTAATTGTAGTAACACAGAAATTAAGTTTAATGGAAAAAATTCTTGACCAACAAGCCTGAAACCCTCTCATTGAATGTTATTATTCTGTAGAAATCAGGAAAGAAAGGGGTAACTTAGGAAGAAAAGTTCTACAAATTGGGCTTTTTACTTTGATAAAAATTAGGAATAGTGGCAGTGGGAATGTATAGCATCTAATAATCTCCTGATAATTCATGTATGTGCATGATTGCACACAGAAGTATCTCAGATATTGAAATATCTCTAAAGTCATGTATTTTCTTCTTTAGCAGAGACCTTAAATTCTTACTCAGGACTTTTGACATTGACTTTACACACAATTTATAAGTATATCTTGTTTCCCAGGCTATCTGGTTTCTTAGTCTGCAACAAAAGAGAAATGGTACATTTAACAGAATGAGTTTTGAGAAGAATGGGTTTTGAGTGGTGGAAATTGTTAGAAACAATCACATTGATGCAATCAAGAAGTGATCTTTTTTTTTTTTTTTTAATTTTTTATTCATTTTTCCAAATTATCCCCTCCCTCCCTCCCTCCACTCCCTCCCCCCGATGACAGCAATCCCATACATTTTACATGTGTTACAATATAACCTAGATACAATATATGTGTGTAAATACCATTTTCTTGTTGGACATTAATTATTAGCTTCTGAAGGTATAAGTAACCTGGGTAAATAGACAGTAGTGCTAACAATTTACATTCACTTCCCAGTGTTCCTTCTCTGGGTGTAGTTATTTCTTTCCATCATTGATCAACTGGAAGTGAGTTGGATCTTCTTTATGTTGAAGATATCCACAAGAAGTGATCTTTATCAGGGAACCAGTGAGGACAATAGTAATAAACATACTAGAATATTGTCTTTTCTTCCATGTATTTATTTAAGAGACAGTTTCTTCAACAGCAAAGCACTGTTATTCTGTCTGTCTGATTTTGCCTCTAAGTCTTTTTCTCTTTTGATAGTTGTAGTCACATGAAGTAGAATGGGATAGTGAACCGAGACTTAATCTACATAACACATATTACTCCTAACACAGCTTCTAAGGTTGCCTCCACTCATAAATATTACTAAAAAAAGAGTTCCATGAGGGCAGAGACAATATCTTCTCTAACCTTTGTCTCCCAGCAAGCAAGGAGCAAATATTTGTTGAATGAATATTTGTACTTCTTGCCTCATGTGGTTATTGATTAGATCAAATAAGATAAAACTATGTATAGTTAGGGCTTTTTTTTCCTATTATATTGTGTGGCTACCATCTACTATTTAGTCAAAATCATGGGATCAAAGGATCATATAGAGAGAGAAGGGAATCTAGAAATCATCGAATATAATCCTTTCAGTGTTTTAGATGAGGAAGTTGTCCTAGAGAAGTTAATTGATTTACACAAGATCATACAAACAGTAGTTGTGAGAGGTGAGGTTTGAACCAATGTCTTCTCATCCCCAAAGCCAATGATTTTATCCTTGTATGCAGGTTTGTATTTTGATTGAAATATTTAATATTTTCCCCCAATTACATGCAAAAGCAATTTTTAATATTTATTTTTAAAAATTGTGAATTCCAAATTTTTCCCTCCCTCATCATTGAGAAGGCAAGCAATTTTATGTAAATTATACATGTGCAGTTATGCAAAATATTTGTTCATATTTGTCAAAAGGTGAAAAAAAAACATGTAAATCAACTGTCCTAAGTACCGGGATAACCCCTGCCCTCAAAGGAGTTCACAATCAGACAACAAAAACCCAAATATTTAATATGTGTGTGTATGTATGTATGTGTGTGTGTATATACATATGTATGTATATGTATTATGATACAAATATAATAAGTAGGAAATAATTAATAGAGGGAAGATTCTAGAATTAATTGGGCTTGCAAAAGACTTCTTCCAAAAGAAAGGATTTTTTTTTTTTTTTTGCTGAGGCAATTGGGGTTATATGACTTGCCCAGGGTCACACAGCTAGGAAGTAGGAAGTGTCTGAGATCACATTTGAACTCAGGTCCTCCTGATTTCAAGGCTGGTGCTCTATCCATTGCACCAATAGCTGCTCCCAAAAGAAAGGATTTTAATTAGAACTTAAAGGAAAAGTGAAACTTTTAAGTCTGAGTCAGACCTTGAAGACTGAATATTTTATATAGGTAGAAAAAAAGGAGGGTTGGCATTCCATGGACACATTTAAACAATGATATAAAGAGAGGGACAACAAGTAATGTTTATATAATGCTTTAAGACTTACAAAGCACCTTACAGATATTGTGCCATTTGATCTTCAGCAACTCTGGGGGTTAAGGTGGTAGTAATATCCCTATTTTGTTGGTCTTGTCACTGAGTTGTTTAGAGTCTCATGTCTTTTTTTGATTCCATGGACCATAACTTGCCAGTACCTTCTGTTTTGCACTATGTCCCAAAGTTGTCCCAGACTCATGTTTTTTTGCTTCCATAATCCCCATTTTGCAAAGGAGGAAACTGAATGAGACAAAGGTTAGATGATTTACCCAGGATTATACAGTTAGTCTGAGACTGGATTTGAATTCAGATTTTCCTGACTCCAGGCCTAGTGATCTTTCCATTGCACCATTTAGTACACCTGACAACATGGTCTATCTGATTTGTTCTTTTATTCCTAATGTCTGACCATAGCTTTATATGTAGTAGCTGATCAATAAGTGCTTGCCAAATTCAATTGAATGTACAGAAAACAATAACTAGACCTTTTTTGGCTCTATCAAAAAATTAAAAGAAAGCAGTGGCCAGGTAGACAGAACAGTTAGTTTCTAATCTGGAGGTCACTGAAAAAAATATTTATTAATGCTTTGTCATTTATGCTTGCTCCCTTAGTCCATCTGCAATAATATTGTCTGAATGACCTGGTAAACCTCCTGTTGGCAGCAGGAAAACATACTTCTCACCATCCTTCTGTGGTGTCTTATTCAGAACAAGACAAGAACTGATTAAATTGATGTCCTTCAAGGTAATGATGATCTTTACTTTATGTTTTCATAAATAAGGACAAGAAAAAATTTCAAATAAAAGAAGAAAAAACAAGCTGAAAAAAGAAAGAAAAATAAAATAAAAAATAGTATGCTTTCATTTGCATTCAGACTCTATAGTTTTTTCTCTGGCTGTGGATAGCATTTTTCATCATGAGTCCTTTGGGTCAGTGCATTGCTGAGAAGAGCTAAATCTATCATGTTCACCATCACACAATGTTGTTGTTCCTGTGTTCAATCTTCTCCTGGTTCTGCTCACTTCACTTTGGATAAGTTTATCTAAGTCTGAAGAAACAGAATCTTAAAACTAAAATCAAAACAACAACTCATAGACTAATTCTTTAGGCTATGGATTTCTTCATTAGGAAAGCTCCACAATATGTCTTATTTGATTTGACTGACAAATTACTTTTTATTTCCTTTCTGTCTTTCATATTGGATATCTTGCAGCCTCCATTGGGAACTAATTCTTGGCTTTCATCATATTTACAAGCAGGAAATTCTTCTGATGCCTCTCTTGATGTTATTGCTCTACTGATGAAATTTATTATGTTCATTTCCTCTTGTTTGATCCTCTATGGAGATAAAGAAAAACTAGTGAAAAGCTTCTGTGACAATACAAAGAAATGCTGATGAGCTAGGAGGCAGAACTTCTTTGACTTGGCCATAGTCTAGCCCAGTGACCAGAGATGAGCCACTTGTGTTCTGTCCCTCAGTTTTCTTGTCTATATTCTCCTTATTACACAGTGTAAAGCAGGGCTCAGATGTGGATCCAGATACTGGAAGGAAAGCTCCAATTATGTACCCTAGGGCTTTATAATATCTTTATTAACAATAAAGAAATATTCAGCTTCTTTGCTTTTTCTCCCTCATGAAATTGGCATCTCTCTGCCTTTGTACTTTGTACTCTGAGTTTCCTGTGCTTGGGAATTATTCCATTTCTATCTCTGCCTTTCAGAAAGTCTGATTTTCTTTGAGCTCAGCTCAAATATCACTTTCTATATGAAGCCTTTTCTGATTCTCTTATCTCCTAATACCTATCCCTATTGATCTTATTAAGGGCAGTTAGGTGGCTTCTGAGTTCAGATCTGGCCTTAGATAATTATGCTTTGTATTGCCCTGGACAAGTTACTTTACCCTGTGTGTCTCAGTTTCTTTTTCTGTAAATGAGCTGGAGAAAGAAATGTTTAACAACTCCAGTATCTTTGCCAAGAAAATCTCAAATGGGATCATGAAGAGTTGAAAATGATTAAACAACAACTAAACTTATTGAACTTATTTTGTAGATTTTAAATATATCTATATTTATATTCATGTATTAGTCAATATACATTTTTTCTAAGCATTTACTAGATGCCGGGTATTGTACTAAAGGAAAATATAAGCTTCTTGAAGATAGGAGTCATTTTGCTTTTGTATTTATATTTCTTGTACCCAGGACATAGCAGGCACTTAAATTTTTTCTTGATTAATTGATAGGAGTTAGAGATGAAGAAACATTCTCTCTTTCTTATGGAGATAGCTATGAATGTCTCTGAGATTCTAGAGTCTTTTCTGTCTTTAGAGACAGATGGAGTCAAAACTCTTCAAATATAAAGAGGAGCTGGGATTTGGGGTCAGCTCTGTGGCAGGTATAGAAAGATCCCTTTATTATTGTTCTATAAGAAACGATTAGCAGAATGATTTTAGAGGGGCCTGAAGAGAGTTTCATGAACTGATGCTAAGTGAAATGAGCAGAGCCATGATAATGTCAAGATTATATGATGATTAATTCTTATGGATGTGGTTCTTCTCAACAATGAGATGATTCAGGCCAGTTCCAATAATCTTGTGATAATGAAAACCATCTACACCCAGAGAGAGGACTGTGGGAACTGAGTGTGAATCACAACATAACATTTTCACTTCTTTTGTTGTTGTTTGCTTGAATTTTATTTTCTTTCCCATTTTTTTTTCTTTTTGATCTGATTCTTCTTGTGCAGCAAAATAATTGTATAAATATGTATGCCTATATTGTATTTATATATATTTTTACCATGTTTTTAACATTTATTGGATTACTTGCCATCTAGGACAGGTGTGGGGAGAAGGGGAAGAAATTGGAACACAAGGTATTGCAAGAGTCAATGGTGAAAAATTATCCTTGCATACGTTTTGAAAATAAAAAGCTTCAATAAAAAAAGAGAAATTTCCCTAAATCCATCTACATTTTTTTCTTGGCACATTCAAACCCAGCCTCAGTCCAGTTTGACTGTGCAGATAACTTCCAAATTTTCTTTGGGCCTAGGGGCAACTTTAGCAAAAATAGATATGAGGTACAAGCAAGCAGGTTCATGCTTGAAATCAAGAAAAATTTCCCAAGAAGTCAATTTACCCCAAAGTGGAACTGGCTATCTTATGTGGCAATAGGTCTGTCCTTCACTAGAGGTCTTCCAGCTAAGACTGGGTAACAGCTTCTCAGTTATGTCATAAAGAAATTTTTTTTTCATATGGGTTGGACTTATTGGCCACTGAGATATCCACCCCCCATCCCAACCTTAAATACAGTGCCCCTTTCACTATCCTAGAAGATAGATCTTAGCAATCTTAGATGACACTCCTTCTTTGTTCTCAAAGCACATCTTGGAAAAAAAATTACATAAGTTATCAGGAACACACTGGTTGTGGTATGATGAATACATTTGTTTTTTCGATGATGGAAAGAAACACATACTCTTAGGAAGAGCCTCTTTTCAATCACCTCAGTGAACTGGCCAAAATAGCAACAAACATAGAGAAATGAATGTGTGATTCTGAGCGGGCCATGTAGGCCTCCAGAATAGTTTTTGTTCCATCTGAATTTTCTCAACAAGATTAATCATCTCATTATAATACCATTTCAGCTCCTGCCAAGCATGTACCAGAGAGATGGATCCTTCAAACATTGTCTGAGAAAATCATTTTCACTGTTTGGAAAATTACGGCCTGAACAAAAAACACTTGGTTGGTATGTGGGGCTAGGAGACCTGGGTTCTAGTCTCAGTATATTACAAGCTTGGTCAAATCACTTCATATCTCATATTTTTCTTTGATAAAAATGAGGAGGTTGGGGAAGATGCCTTCCAAAGTCCTTCTAGCTTTGACATTCGCGGGATCATAATCATTAACACTGGATCCAAATTTAGTCTTCTTTCATATATTCCATAAGAGGTATTATTGTTGCAGTTTATAAAGAAAATGTGTGTTTTACAAGAGTAATAACACTGGTATTTAAATCTCAGCTCTGCCACTTATTGCCTGTGTTACCTTTGGTAAGCCTTTGTACTTCTATAGCCTTTAATTTCCTCCATCAAATAAGAGACTTGGACTACATAGTTTCTTTTGAAGATCAGGCCAGATTCTGGTACTTCTTCCAGTTCAACTATCAGTTAACAAAAAGAAGCTTTAGTCATAGTAGAACACAAGGTCTTTCAAGGGTCAATGATGAAAAATTATCCTTGTATAAGTTTTGAAAATGAAAAGCTTCAATAAAAAAGAGAAAGTTCCCCAAATCCATCTACATTTTTTTCTTGGCAAATTCAAGCCCAGCCTCAGTCCAGTTTGACTCTGCAGATAACTTCCAAATTCTCTTTGGAACTGATTAAAGTCCATCTAAGCATTTTCAGTGCTTTGCTTTGGTTAAGTTATACAAACTAATAAATAAGATTTTTACAAAATTTGAGTTTACATAGTATGTCAGTATTAAGTTTTTTTGCACTTTTTTTCGATTAAAAAAACATAAAAAATGAACTAAGTTTTTAGTTTAAAAGATGGAATACATCTAGTTTTAAAGGACATTCAGCAAGGATACGTTGATTTAGAAGGGAATGGTTTAATTGTCTCTCTGTTGTCTATGCTGGTCCACTTGTCACAAGTCCAAAAGAATAGCAGCTGATTCTCCATGTGCTGGTTTTTTGTAAGGCCACAGAAGCCCACACCAACAGCCTTAGTCTCTAGTCCCTGAGCCAATAAAACACTGAGGATGTTTTAAGTACCTTTTCATGAGAAACTACCCTGGTCTACATTACATATATTATTCCATTCACAGTTTCTAAAGTTGCTTCCAATCATAAATCATCTGATCCTGACCTTTACACTTCAGGATGAAAAGCCGGATCGCAATGAGAATCTAAAATGTTTTGGTCCCTTAGAAGGGCTCTGCCTAAGATTTCTTCCTCCTTATTTAAAAGAAAAGGCATTTGCCTTTGTTATAAAATATTTTTATACTAATATTGACTCTTTAGCACTGAGGAAGCTGGGGCCTCCATATCTGGATCTTACCATCACAGTTCCAGATGGCATCCCTGCAGAAGTTTTAAGTATCTGTGAAAAAATATACAAATGTGGAAAGAGGCTAGAGCAGACCAAGTAAATCAACATTGCAGATGACACAATTTTCAGGATACTTAGCAATAAATTTTCAGAATATCTGAAGGAGGGGGAGATATTCAAGGTATGAGAAAAATTCAGACCTTAAAAAAAGTGGTGGAGAAAATATCAATATATATGGATTCAGTTGCCTACTTTCCCATCTAGACAAAATGTTTATATGTATAAACTACACAATTCATTGGGATCATCCTTGATAAAAAGTATAAGAAGAGACAGACTTCTATAAAGTACATTTCATAGTGCAGCATATCTTTACAATTATCTATTTGGATGAAAAATATATAGTATAGAAGATCCCACCACTGTGTTTGTAGTTTATTGCCTTTTTTTTTTTTTAAAGAATGACTCAAAATACCACCTTAACAATTCTGTTACAACATAATGTTTCTTATGCATATTAGAAACCCCTCCACAATATTGCTTGAAATATGTATTAATATAAATAACTGATGATTCTCTGATTATGAGTATCAACTGAGGCATTGAAAAAGGACATGTATATATAGCAAAGGTGCTTGTTGTCATGGAGGGAATCTGGAATAGAATCCAACTCCAAGAAGTATTTTAGAGGGTGAGGTCCTTCTATATTCCTTTTTAGAAATAGTATTGTGCAGGAATTTGTGGCTGTTCAATTGTTTCACTCATGTCTGACTCTTCATTACCATGCCATTTCCAAATCACATATAGGGAGCCATATCTTTTTGCTAGCTTCCTATTTGGGGTTTTCTCAGTAAAGAACGGGAGTGGACATTTCCACTCTCTCTCTCATTTTATAGATGAGAAAACAGAGACAGAGTTAAGTGGCTTGCCCGGGGTCATACTTGTGCAGGAATAGTGAATGACAGATATCTCTTGTTCAGACAATGATATATAGATTATTGGTTAAATGTTAGAGTTGGTGCAATAGCTTCCTCTGCATTAAGGAAGTCTCAGAGGAAACCTCTGAGACTGATACTATGGACATTAGCCCCACTTTATAGATTAGGATGTGAAATCTCAGAGAAATTTGTTGACTTGCCTTTAGTCATATATATCTACTAAAGTCAGGCGCTTCTGACTGCAAGACCAGAACATTATCTACTACTACTTTATATTTTTCACAAAACAAGTA
Organism: Sminthopsis crassicaudata; assembly: GCF_048593235.1. Lineage (NCBI taxonomy): Eukaryota > Metazoa > Chordata > Mammalia > Dasyuromorphia > Dasyuridae > Sminthopsis > Sminthopsis crassicaudata. The sequence goes on along the minus strand of NC_133622.1, from coordinate 219,614,205 downwards.
TAGAAGAGATATTTCAGATTTAGTTCTTGACCACAAGAAATTTACTATCAACTTGAGGACTAAAGACATACACATATATCCAATAAGTAATTAAATAACAACGACTTCCCATTTACATGGCTTGCTATAGAGACTAGGCTTGAAGTAGACAAGAGAATAATTAGTACAAGTTAAGAGGGGGGAAATGGGTCCAAAGAATGTAGATAGCTTTGCCCAAGTCACAGTTAAGTTAGTAGCAGGCTTCAATCAGTGACCTCACAATGTTAACTTTTCCATTTGTAGGGTTATATGCATGACCAACACCAAATCTTCCCATCACTCTCAGGTCATTTCTAAATTATACTGCCTGTTCTCTAACCATTCTGCATGTCTCCTTCCCACCTTGGACTTTCCCTCGAGATATATCAGTTTTCATTGTACTTAACCTAGAGCCACGTCTCCACTCACTCCCAGCCATTTCCAAATCACATATAGGGAGTCATACCTTTTTGCTAAGTCCCCACATAATTTGAATATAAGCTCTTTGAAGGCAGGGATTATTTTAGTTGCTTGTATATTTATATTTCCAATTCTTGGCAAAGTGCCTGATATACAATAAGCACTTAATAAATATGTTATCCTTTATTTATCAAATATTTAATCTCAAATGTTTCAAAAATCCTTCTTGAGATATCAAGATAATGTCTTCCACCATGGCCATAGTGAATTTCTCTTTAACCACCCCCCCCACAAAAACAAAAATGGTGGATTAAAAACATTTTAGGGAAATTTGTTTAAAAAAATAAGTCATTAAAGGCCAGTGTTCTTACTGAACAGATTGTTAGAAATGATAATATACAGGATTAAAAGAATTATCCTCTAAATTTGAAATCAATATCTTTGAGTTGGTATCAATTCAATACAACTGACGTTGATTAAGTGTTTACTATGTAGAGGATGGGGCTGCCAAGGCTGTCTACTTGCTCTCTACTGAGATGGGATGAGAGTGAAAAGAGCAGAAATACAACTCAGAAAGTCCAGATTCCCTCTGTCCACAGGTAATACACCTAAAGTTGGGCTGTGATAGCTCTAGATATCCAAATAATATTGCCAGAAAGCCAAAAAAAGGGGCCAGGAAACAAGTGACCCATCCATTGGTGCACATCTGAACTGACTTGGCAATTAGGCCATGATCCTGATTACATATGTTTCCTGTTTTAACAATTCTGGTATTTAAAAGCTCACCCTGATCAAACAAAATCAAATCAGCTCCCTAAGCTGTATGCTTCTGGTATGCTTGCAATGCTTTTCAATAAAAAGATTAATGCCTATGGACTCTCTTTGAAAGTAAGAAGCTTCTTTTCCCACTTTGTATTTAAGATATAATTTGATTTACAAAGCATCAATGGACAACCAGCATACTTGTTGCCCATTAGACTTTTCGAAATACTTTCATGAATATCATCCCATTTGATTTCCCCATCATTTCTATGAGACTTGTTAGATCCATTGATCCTCAATTCCAGATGAGGAAATCAACCAAAAAAATTAATTAATTAACCAGAATAGAAACTGGGCCTGCTCTTCCACACTAAATAGCTTCTTCTCAGTGCCTTGACAGTAATCATAGCTATCACTAGAATGGCAACAACCAGAGTTTTGTCCATAGGTAGCAAAATTATAAATATTCTATAATTTTCAAATTATTTATGTTTACATTTTAACAGCTCTTATATTACTTCAGTAGTATAGCAACAATCAAATTCAAGAGCTAGTTAACAAGAATAATTAGACAAAATAGGAAGCTACTTTTTATGTGTCTCCATCTTCCCTGACTACTGTAAGACTGTGTCCTAGGGTTTTCCCCAACAACTGAATTCATCTTAATTATCTCTATTATTTTCATCTAGCAAGTTACAAAGTTGATTTGAGGGTACATTGTATGCTGTTTTTCCAAGGGTGAGTTATATGTGGTTGGTATACTTAAATGGTCTCATTTTGTTGTTTTGCTTACCAAAATGGCCTTTCCCAAAGTAAATTATACATTTTTCTTAAGTTTGTGGAAATGAATTAAACTGTCTCCAGTAGAGGAGTGGAACACAATATTGTCAGATTCTTAATACAATTAGCTCCAGGAACCAACTAGACCCAGACAGAAATAAATCTTTTGAGGATCACAGCCAAGTGAGAAGTAGTTTAATTTCTGTTTTGCTTTATTTTAATGATATTTTCAATAAATGCATCTCAATATCAGTAAGTCCATCAACGTTCATTTGTTCAGTGTTTATTATATGTCAGGTACTTTTCTGCTGGGGATTAAAAAAAAAAAAAGATAAAAGATTAGCTCCTACCTTTGAGGAGTTTACAATCTAATAGGGAGATAATAAGCCACAAATATGGACAGACTCTGTCTCTCTTTCTCTGTCTCTGTCTTTATCTGTCTCTGTCTCTCTGTCTCTCTCTGTCTCTCTTTCTCTTTTTTTCTCTCTGTCTGTCTCTCTGTCTCTGTCTCTGTCTCTGTCTCTCTGTCTCTCTTTGGAGTTATGAGTCTGAAGATCAGTAGAAAGGACAGGACAGGATAGGGAGAAGGGGCTGAAGAGTTCACCAAAGGAAATAATATGGAAGGTAGAAAGAAGAGAGTGCAGGATAAGACTCCAAGGGATACCCATGATTAGGGAGTATTGTTTGGTTAAGAATCCAACAAAGGAAACTGAGAAGAATTAGTCTGATTGGTAGGAGGAGAACCAGGAAAGAGGGGTGTCCTGAAAACTTGAGGAGATGAGAGTATCAAGCTCCAGAGCAACATAGTTAAAAGTGCCATAAAGGTCCAGAAGATTGTATAAAATGTCTGAAGTGATGTCTTTCTGAGAAGATTTCAGCCCGTCTGGTCTCCCTGGAAATGACTCAGTACTACATAGCTGAGCATTTCAAATAAACACTTAGCCTTTTGCTGACTGGGTGAATGACAATTTATAAAATGTCATTTAGAACAGTCAGTAGAAATATGCATAGATATTATCTAACTTCTTTTGAACCAAGGAGTCAACTAGAGAGTTTGTTTTTCATGATATGTGACAGGAATACAAAAAAAGTGGTATTGTTTCTTTGAGCTTTATTTCAAAATTAAATTTGAAATTTTCATACACATCCCAGGCAGTCTTCATTGTCGTTGTGATGATTCCCTGAGTGTAATCCTGGGCAGTAATTGCAGAGATGCAAAATATTTTTTTGATTTACTGAAATCTCACTATTTCTACCTTTAGAGCTCCACTCCCAGCATGAGACAACCTTCCACATTACAACTATGGTACTTTTCTTTCTTTCTTTCTTTTTATTTTTTCTGAGGCTGGGGTTAAGTGACTTGCCCAGGGTCACATAGCTAGGAAGTGTTAAGTGTCTGAGATCAGATTTGAACTTGGGTCCTCCTGAATTAAAGCTGGTGCTCTATCCACTGCACCACTTAGCTGCTCCGCTATAATACCTTTCAATTGAATCAGCAATATCATGCCATTTGGCTTGAATTAAATTCTGAGAAATGTCCATAGGACTGAAGCTACTTACTTTGTGCTTTTCCTCTCATCATGTGGCTTGTTGACATTTGAATTTTCAAAATATCAAGGATTTTTCTAATGTGACTCATTTGTGTCAGATACCTTTCTTTTTTTCTCCCCTTCCAATGTCATGCTGCTGATTCAGATCTCCAAGGTAAAATTAGAAATACTAACATTGTGTGTAACTTGTTCTCCCCACCTTATGTTGTGCTTTGAGTTTGAACTGAGTTTACTGATGATTAGTCATGTTAATCTCTTAGCCCCATTGGGACAGAACTTTTGATTTCTTTTATAAAGGCACCAGAGGCAAAACAATGTTGGTTTAAGAACAATGCTGTGTTCTGTTCTGTTGTAAAATTGAGCAAATGGATGGAGAGTTAAGAAAAAATGATTCTTGTCCAAAAGTTTCCACTATGAGTTGTATGACTTTGACAAGTCCCTTAAGAGCTCAAAGTGGAAAGTATAAAATGGAGGAATTAGATGAAAAAATTTCAGTTTCTTTCCACTCCTCCACGCAAGGATGGTGAATTATTATTATCATAAAATACACGATGGTTTTACATTTGTGGGCTTCATAGGGCTAAAATTGTAGTCAAATCTAATCATTCAACAACTTAACAAATCTTAGAGTTGTCTTGGGAGCTTTGGAATGTCAAATAGTTTACCCAGGGTCATGTCATCTTGTAGGGATCAAGAGGTTAGACTTGAACCTACATCTTGGTTCAAATTGATGGCCTCTTATATTTGACTAATACCCTACTTTTCACTTAGTTTCTCTATGTGTTCCCTATAGTTGCATATTCTATTTCAGTGGTCCTCAAACTTTTTAAATAGGGGGCCAGTTCACTGTCTCTCAGACTGTGGGAGGGCCGGACTAGAGTAAAAACAAAAGCCCACACTCTGTCTCTGCCCCTCAGCCCATTTGCCACAACCTGGCAGGCCGCATAAAAGTTCTCAGTGGGCCGCATGTGGCCCACAGGCCGTAGTTTGAGAACCCCTGTTCTATTTGAAGACTTTAGAGATATTCTCAGGCAATTCTTAGATCCCAAAGGTGAAAATCATGGGCAAAACACTTAACATTCCTGAAATTGTACTTAAAAAAAGAAAGACAAAATCACGTATTAAAAATAGTAGAAGACTTGCTTTGAAACCAGCAACTGACAAGAGAACCCGGGCATCATAAATACTTTATATTAATCCCAGAGGAAATAGAGAAATTGGAAGCAGAACATGTGACAGATTGGTTGTGAAATCTGATGTTTCAGCCATAATTGCTCAGTCATTTTACTTGGTCAAACAGAGCGCTGACTAGAGATCTCCCAACTCTCAGAATGGGAACGCACCAGGAAGATTTCCTGGCCTCACCTCACTAATTACAACTTGTCATATGTAATTACCTTTCCTCTAACAGTCTTAATCACTTATTTTCATGTCAGGTTTTGGAGAACCCTGACCCTTTCTTAATGCATTTCATTAAGAGGGTTAAAATGTCAGGGAAATGTAGGGGGTTTCCTTTCCTTCCTTTCTCATCTTCAAGAATATTAAAAAATGTATGTACCTTTTGAATATGATTGGTGACTATATCCCTATTATTGCATTTTCTTTAAAGATATTTATCTTTGGGAATCAACTTTTACAGCCTGTTAGTTAAAGGGGAGAGGAAAAACTGTGTTGGAGGAAGACCCTAAAACCAGCCCATTAGGGAAGTCCTGCAGCATCATCTCATGGGGTGGAGACTACAGGACCCAAGACCCCCATGAGAGGAGAGAAGCCAATATCAGCTCTGTGAGGGGCAGAAACCCTTGATTTGACTAATAGCCTACTCTTCACTTAGTTTCTCTATGTGTTGCCTATAGTTGCATATTCTATTTGAAGACTTTAGAGATATTCTCAGGCTATTAGTCCCTGGTAATGGACAGGGCCGGGGATCCTAGGACACAGAGGAGCAGTTGCTGGAGGAGGCTGTCGCCCATGAAGGATCAAGCTCATATGGTATGGGGAAACTACAGGGAGTAAGAAAAACATCTGATAGTTTCCTAGTTAAAATAATTATTCTTATGAACTAGTTTCTATGTGATTGAAAGCATTAAAGTATTGCCAAAATGTCAATTTACCAAATTGAAAGATTACATGATTTTTAAAAATTATGGTGATATATAAATGTCATGGAATACTGATACCATGTAAAAAATGATCAAAGGGATGATTTCAGAGAAAACTGGAAGAACCTTACAAACTGATGCAGATGGAAGTGAACAGAGCCAAGAAAACAATTTGTACAACAATGACACCATTCTTAAAATAAGCAGTTCCCAGAGACTTAAGAACTTTGACCAATTTTCTAAATAATAGACTATAGAATAGCAGTGGGGAAGAATGTTACCTACCTCCTGTCAACAGAGGTGCTAGACTCAGGCTACAGAATGATATATAGTTTTGGACAGGGCTAATGTAGATTTTGGCTATACATTTTATCCCCAATAATTTTGTTTTTGTTTTTAATTCCTATTAGGGTGGGGAGGTTAGAAGGAATAAAAATAAGAACATTTTAATAAGAAAATATAATTTGAATAATTTTAAAAAATAAAACCAAGCTTCTGAGACATGGAGATAAAAAGAGGATGCATTCTAGGCAGGAGAGATAAATAATGTAAAGGCATAGAGAGGAGGAGATGGAGTGTGAGGAAGATCAAGTGGTATAAGTAGTAATAGTATAGTATTGATACAATTCTAAGTAGTAATGGTAGTAGTGGCTGAATCATAGTGTGTGTGAGTGTGTATAAGGATGGACAGGTAGGATTGAGCCTAGAGATAATGGGGAGTTTACTGAGTAGGAGAATGATGTAGTTAGAGATGTTCTTTAAGAAAAAATATTTTTGTGGTTTTGCAGAAGATGGATTGGGGAGGAGAGATCTGAGGTAGGAGGCAATTGTCTTCCATTAGAGGGTATTTGCAATACTCCAAGCACAAGGCAATGAAGATCTGCATCATATTGGGGGCAATGTGAGTGTACGTATGTTGTTGAATCATTTTTTCAGTTGTGTCCAACTCTTAATGACCTCATTTAAGGTTTTCTTAGTAGAGATACAGGATTGGTTTGCCATTTCCTTCTCCAGTTCATTTTATAGTTGAAAAAACTGAGACAAACATGTTTAAGTGACTTGCTCAGGGTCATACAGCTAGTAAGCATCTGAGATCAGATTTGAACTCGAGAAGATTCCAAGTCTGGCACTCTCTCCCTTGTGCCCCCTACTTGCCCCTGAGTGAATACTAGAGGATATGAGAAATATTGTAAAGGTAGAAATGACAAGATTTGGCAACTGACTCAATATGTTGGGTGGGAGTAAAGAGTTGGAGTTGCCATTTCTTTCTCCAGCTTATTTTACAGATAAGGAAACTGAGGCAAGCAGGATTAAACCAATCTTTTGAATCTGATTGACTTCTAGAAGATACCCTCAACAGAAATAGGGACATATGAAAGAGAAGTAAATTTGAGGAGAAAGAGAATAAGAAAAGTGTAAAAGCATGATTTTTAAAAGATTGTACAATTTTTCAATTTATTACATTGGTATTTTGATAATATTTTCAGCTATGTTCAAATACCAATAGGGCATCTAGTTCAGAATGTCCAACAGGTAGTTTCTTATTTATGAATGGACTTCAGGAGAGTTACTGGATGTAGATCTGGGAGTCGTTGGCAAAATGATGATTATTAAATTCATGGACGGCTGATAACATCACCAAGAGAGAGTGGGCCTAGGTCAGAACCTTGGGAGACACCCCCAATTAAGGACCATGATATGGATGATGAGTCATCAAAAGACAGATCTTTGTCATCAGGCTATGACTCATAATTGACAATTTTTGTCAATTTTTTAAGAAGTTGGTTAGTAACAACTGATTCTGCTTTATACCATAGATAAAAAATGCAACATGTGCATAAGTGACCTTGAAAGCAAGCCTTTTGTGTGAGTAGAATCAATCATCCTCCCTCAAAGCAAAGTAAAGCTTTTTGCAACTCTTTTCTCTACTAAATGTGGGTACCAAGTTTGATTCCCTGGGAGGCTAAATTTAAGACTTTTACTTCCACAAATGATAATGGTGAAGCTCAATGACCATGACTTCTTATTGCTTAGACGTGATTTCTTTAATAAATCTATCTCCAGTAAAATGTTTTTTTTGGAAAAAAAAATGAGAGTTTGTGGCCCAGCATATATTTCTGGGGAAAAAATCTTTATAGTTATTTTTGAGTTCAATTGTGGTGTAGTAGACAGAAATATGAGGTCGTATAGGGTTGGAGTCAGGAAAACCTGGGCTGAAATCCAGCCTCAGACAGTTAATTACTAGCTGTGTGACTCTGGGCAAGTCATTTAGCATGGTTTGCCTCAGTTTTCTCATCTGTGAAATGGGCTAGAAAAGGAAATGACAAACTAATTTGTTGTTCAATCAAAATAAGGACAGAGCTCTGGCTCTGGAGTCAGAAGTGCCCAAATCTCAGCTCTGCTACTTGTTATCTTGGGTAACAAGGACCTTAACTTCCTCTGCTGCTGAAGGAGGACATAATACAATGTGATTTCTAGATTTCTTCCCAGCTCTATATCCTATGAGCCTGTAAATCCTAGAGCAATGTGTGTGTGAGTGAGTTCACCAGCTGTTTGGATGACAGCGACTTGGAGGGTTGGATCCCCACTGATCCATCCATCAGCTAGATTTCAACTCATTTCAATTCAAGTCATAAAACAGAAACAAAACAAAAAAGATTGTACTGTGCCTTGGATCTGGAGGGGGAATACTGAGCTTCTACTAGGAAGGGGGGAGAGCTTTTTGTAAAAATTAATTTTGCTGATGCCTGTTTTTTTTTTCTCCTCACTCATTATAGTCATGTTTGACTCTTCATGACCCCATCTGGGATTTTCTTGGCGAAGATATTATAACGGTTTGCCATTTCTTTCTCCAGCTCATTTTACAGATGAAGAAATTGTGGTAAGCAGAAACTGCCCAGAATCACACAGCTAGTAAGTTTCTAAGGCCAGATTTGAACTCAGATCTTCCTGTTCTATCCACCATACTACCTGGCTGTCCCTTTTGTTTTTTATGATGGTAATTTTTTGATAAACATTTTGCTTCCCACTTCTTTCTCCCTTTACCCATCAGAAATGATGATAACCATGTCATAAGATACAAGGAAGGGCCAAAATGGCAGAAACGCTGGATATACCCTATCAGACATGTATACAACATTCTACCCTACTGGTACCTTGGCTCTTTGCTGAATGGAGGCAACCATCATTCATCTTCTGTTTCCTGGACCATCAGTGATTTTCACTTACTCAGGCTTCAACTTCCTTTCAATGATCTTTCATTTACATCATTATAGTTTGCTTGTCTATTGTTTGATGCTTTCTCTCTGCACTAGCCCAATCAAGCTTCCCACCTTTCTATATTTTCTTGAAGCACTGGGCATGGGAAATTTTAAGGGTAGACCCACTTTGGGAGCTTTTCCTGATAGATCAGTTAGCCCATAATTATTTGCTCCAGCACAGGTGTTTGTTGTAATTCACTGGAGGACTTTTCTCTCAAAGTAGCCGTTCCTTTTACTCTTTCCAGCTGTGGAGTTAGCTAATCTTGTACTGACAGAGTAAAATAATGTTAAGCCTCTCGGCAATACTATAAGGCCAGAAAATGCATCTCTTCTACTCTACACATCTGTAACTCACTTCATTCACCAGCTTTTATGCTTTCTTACAGATTATAATCATTTTTCTTTTTTCCTGGCTTTTATTTAAAAAAATAACATTTTTAAAAAGACATAAAATATGCCCAGGGCTGGATGGGAATACAGTATGTGTTAACTAAGAGAATTAAATTGTGAGATGACATTCTGCACATCACAAGAACTGAGGGTGGTACTAGGAGGCTGGGGTGGGGAATATGATTCAGAGCAGTACAAAATTGTCTTGAGGCTGTACTGTGGTGGTCCTGTGATGACCATATCCATCAGCTGGAGCCTTCTTTCCCCATGGGTTCTCTATGTGCATTTTATATATTTACACTTCTATTGAGAAATGGAAAGTTACAAAATTCCTTTGAGATCGGCAGACTTTGCCTTCAGTTTATGGGACAATTTTTTTATAGTAGGAGGTCTACCGTTAGCCTAATAACTGTTCTTTATCATAGCTGACTCATATTTTGATTTCTCTGGTTATGCCGTGAATTTATAGAATATATAAACTGTGGCCCAGATTAAAAACAAATATATTGTATTCCTGTGACTTTGTACAATTTACTTAACCTCTGGGCCTCAGTGTCCAAATCTATTAAAAATTAGAGGGTTTAGATTAGATAATAGCTAAAGATCCTCCTAATTCTAATTTTTTTTTTTTTTTTTTTTTTTTTTTTAAGGCTGGGGTTAAGTGACTTGCCCCAGGTGCTCTATCCACTGGCCACCTAGCTGCCCCCTCCTAACAATTCTAAAATCACATTTGTTTTGACTTTTTAATTTCTGAATCAAGTGCATTTCCTAGCACATGAAAATCTCTTTAAAAATTCTTGTTGAATTGTTTAAAATTTTTTTCATGGATGTATTTTTATATTATTTTATTTATTAATATGTTCTGTCTTCTTTTCCTATCCAATGCTCAATCCTTTATAATAAGCATTTAAGAAAAAGAACAGAAAATAGCTATTTGATGAAACTACTCAATGTATAATCAAATCTGACAATACGTGTAGTGTTCCATATTATCAGTCCCCTATCTCTGCAAAGAAAGGAAAGAGCTACATTTTCTCATCTACTTTATTTTATTTTTTTGAGGGGGGTCAACTTTAGTAATTGTAATTACACAGGAATTTTTTTAAAAGTTATTTTTCTTCCCATTTACATTGTTGCAGTCATTTTCTTACATTGTTTCCCTGTCTGTTTACTTTTTTTCTGCATCAGTTAATGTTTCTTCCCATGGTTCTCTGGAATTCTGACTTCTAAATTAGCTTTACCTTTCTATAAACAGGCCAAAATCCTGGTCAACTACAAAGTTCTAGGCACATTCAAGATAATTGGAATTATTGGACATAAATTTCTTTATTTATTATAAGCTAGTGGCAGCCCAAGTGAGAATCCATTCTTTGCTTTTGACCCAAATACTCAAACTCTGATTGACTCACAAGCACCATGTTGAATTCTATTAACATACTATCTAGATAGAACGTGGTATAATGAAATTAAGACTATAGGAGAGGCAATATAGTGTAAAGTTAGAGTACTAAGTTAGTAATTAGAAGTTCTACATTCAAATCCCACTGTTGATATTGACCATTAAGTCACTTATCTTTTTAGAGCCTTAGTTTCTTTGGGAAATGTAGATATTGATACTTTATCTAATTCTTAGGGTTATAAAAATAATAGACATATAAAGAGAGTAGTGAAGTTTACAAAGTGGTTTATAAATAATATTTTATTCTTGCAACAAGCCTGGTAGATAAGTGTTAGTATTATCCCCATTTTATAGATTGAGAAACTGAGTCAAATAGTGGTTAAATGACTTGCCCAAGATCACATAGCTGTAAAGTTCTTGAGAATGAATTTGAACTCTTGATTCCAACTCAGTTTTTATCAAGTTCATCTAGTTGCCTTTAGTGCTTTCTAAACTTTAAAATATTATATGAATTTGATAATTAGTTCCCATTTTCATGTAAGGATGCCTTATTTTAGTCCTCTTGCAGACACTGAGCTGCTAGCCTTTGCCACCATCTTTCAAATGCTGGTTGCTGACCACAAGGATGAACAAGTAAGAAAATGGTCATAAATATATGGAATTCTACCCCCGCCATTAGAAAACTTGCTTGAGGTCTGTGCCTTTTTGGTCAATATTGCTATCTTTCTATAATCAATATAGCTCTGCCTGTTCATCAGTATGCAATAAAGACCTCCTCTAATAATTATCATATGAAAGTGATGCTGGGTTTTGGAAAGCTAGACCAACAGATTATATTTGAATATAGGAAGAACCTGTGGTTTCCTACTCCCTCCTCCAAAGCTGATCAAAATGGGGTTATGGCCATATATAAGCTATTATAGAAATAGTAGAAATTAGTAGAAATATAGAAATTAATAGAAATATAGAAATTACTAGAAATTCAAAGAGAGTTGATTAGAGGCAATTGTCTGTTCTTTTTGGTCAGGGTCAAACAACTAGACGCTGTCAGAAGTGGTGTCTTCCTAACTCAAATTTATCTGTCCTCATATTGCCTCAGCTCTGGAGGCACTTTCAGTTTCATGTCTGAAGATCAACCTAAGTTTGGGGAAGCCTGAAGGTCAGCCACAAGGTGAACTGACCAAGCATCCAATGAGGATGTGGGGTATCATGATCAGTCATTAGAGGAGAGCTAATGGCTTTGCCTATAAGGAAGTACCTATCTTGATGTAGTCACAGATCTCTGTAAAATATGAAATGCTGAAAATCCCGTTCAGCAACTTTGCTGGAAAATAACTCAGAGTTCTTATAAATGTGCATGCTCTTTGCTTATCTCCTCAGCATCACAGTCAGGGGTAGATAGATAAATGCTAATGAAGTCAATAAAACTTGCAAACTTTGGACCTTGGAAACTCACTCCCTGTTGGGCATGATAATAGCCTCTTCTTGCTGGAGGCTCCTTGTGACTCTTTACTATTGCAGTTCTTTATCCAGCTTATTGGTCCAAGCTGTATTTTTTGTTTTTTCAGCTCTCCCAGGCAATAAACTCTGGTCTTTGATCTAGCCAATGCTACTTGTGATTATAGGGTCATCCTCCTTATGTTCAACATAGTATTGATGTGTGCTGCTGAATGGAAGCATTCTGGCTATAGAATTTTGTGAGAAATATCTTGGGAGAGGTAAAGCTAAAAGTTTTTAATTACACAACTGCAAAAGTGGGTATTCTATAGAATAGAAAAGTGAGGTATTTATGTGTCAGGTATTAATAATATCTCAATAGAGATATTATTAATACCTGACACATAAATACCTCACTTGATTTCCCCATTGACTGAGTATCAAGAGGTTATAACCTATTTGGAATGCCTCATCCCCTGACATGAATGTGAATCAACACCCCTGAATACATCATTACACCTTCCTTTGCCATCCACTTTAGCTGGACATAATTCAGTCCTTCTCCTGATTCTTTGGCTGAATATTACAAATTATGGCCTCTCTGAAGAGTCTAATCCTCTGTGAGTCTCAGCCTCTTCCTGTGATCACATCCCCACACTTTCCTTTCAAATATTAGCTCTGATTATATTTTTCAATATATTTCTCATTCTAAGTCCCCACCTCTAAGTATATTTCCCCTCCATTTTCAAGTCTGAATTCTTCACCTCATTACAATTTCTTTTTCAGTTAGTTTTGTTTCCTTGTTCCTTGTCCCAGTCTCCATTTCCTAGGTTTTACCTAACTTAAGTTTCATCTCTTTATACCTTTTCAATTTAATTTTTGTAATTCTGTGGAAACCAAGCCCCCATTCAATTCTCATAATTTGAACTCTACTGTATCCCATTTATGAATAATTTACGTCTTAATGTAGAAATAATTTAACTTAGTAGATAGAGTGCTTAACTTGGAATCGGTCAAATTCTATTTCTGATACAAGCTATGTGACCCTGAGCAAGTCATTTAACCCCTTTGTGACTCAGGCAATACCTAGGTATTTGTCTAATAAGTAGACTGTTGAAGTCAGTGAATACATAAGTGTGGATACTGTTTCCATGTATGCAAATTTTAATACCTCTAGAATTTGGAAGACAGTCTTCAGGAGTTGTGGTTTCCAACTAATTCACTACCCATTAGTCAATAGGGTAATACGTTCCTCAAACATAAATTGGCTTTCAATTCTATTTGGGAAACATCTATCTAGCACCTATTAAATGCAAGCACTGTGATAAGTATTGAGGAGAAAGAAAATTGAAATGACTTTTCTATGGAGATAATTCCAAGAGTTATATGATCAGGATTTGCTTCTCTCCTGAGCTCTTTGGATATCTCCAGTTGGATGCTCCATAGTCATCGCAAACTCAATATGTGCAGAACAGGACTTATCTTTTTTTCTCAAATCCTCTTCTCTTCCAAACTTTCTTAATTTTGTTCCAGTCACCCAGGGTCACAAGCTCAGTTGGTTTCACATGGAAACCACATATGTTATCCATTGCCAACTCTTGTTATTTCTGTCTTCATAAAACCTCTCCTATGTGTTCTTTTCTCTCTACTCACATAGCTACTAATTTCAATTCAGTTCCTCATCACCTCTCATCTAAACCATTGCAAAGACCTCCTACTTGCTCTTCCTACTTCATGTCTGTCCCTACTCTAATCTCTCCTCTGCATAGCTAGCTGCCAAAATGATTTTCCTGAAGCAAAATTATTTCTGACTGTGCTACAGCCCCGTTCAATAAAGCCTAGTAGTTTCCCATTGCTCCTAGAATAAATATAAAGGCTTCTATTCGACATTTGAAGCTCTTCACAACCTGGTTTTTTCCCTTCCTACCTTCTTAGTTTTCATGTCTTTATGTCTCTCCATGGACTTATGACCCAGTTGTTTCTTATACACAGAACTCCATCTCTTGCTTCCATACCATTTTACTGACTGTCCTCAATGTTTGGAATGGTCTCCTACCTAGCCTATGCATTTTAGTTTATCCAGCTTCCACAAGACAGCTCAAATCATTATACATCTTATATATACTTATTTATTTACAAGTTGTCTCTTTATTAAAACATATATGTGTGTGTGTGTGTGTGTGTGTGTGTGTGTGTGTGTGTGTGTGTGTGTGTGTGTATTCCTTCAGGGCTGTACCTGTTTTTTTCCTTTTAAAGTTTCTCCAACTTTAATACTTAAAAACCATTTGAACACTTGTTTGTCCTTCCTTCTAGAAGGGGATCCATGACAGCAGGAGGGTGATGTCTTGACTTGGAAATGAATTGGATTTAAGTGAGGCAAAGCTGTGCAAATTTATCAGTCTCACTTTCTCTTCCAGAGTCATTCATAGTTAAATGATAAGATATAGATCTTAATATAGATGGCCACCAAAGTAGTGGGAGACCTTGACCTACTTAAGATGAGGTCTTTTTCAGATCTCAGTTTGTCTGAGGCAACACCCATTCAGTGATTTGAAGGTAGGTAAGAAATGAGGCAAGAGATAACTGAGTTTACCTACTTTAAAAAAAAAAATCAATCTGGAAAGGGAAAACCCACAGGGTTTCTGGCTAGAAGAAAAAATATTTGCTATTTATATTTACTCTGAGTCAAAAACTCCAAGAAATAAGCAAATGAGGTTTGGGCTGGGACCTTTTTTTAGCCAATCTGTGAGAATCGAAGTGATTTGGGTTTACGGAATAGGTAAGCATCTCCTTTTGAATCCCAATGAATTTTGTCAAAACTGGATTTTCCAGTGCATTATTTCAAGAAATTATAAATGGAATTACATGGGATAAAAGAGTCAATTGTTTCAGTTAAAAAAATGATACAGTAAATAAGAATAGGAGAGAAAAAATTCTAGCCCACAAACCACAAGCTATCTTGTGAAGAGTATGATTCACCATATGGACAGAGGGAGGGACAGA
Organism: Sminthopsis crassicaudata; assembly: GCF_048593235.1. Taxonomy (NCBI): domain Eukaryota; kingdom Metazoa; phylum Chordata; class Mammalia; order Dasyuromorphia; family Dasyuridae; genus Sminthopsis; species Sminthopsis crassicaudata. Next base: position 219,599,084 of record NC_133622.1, on the reverse strand, counting down.
AGGAAGGAAGAAAAGAAGGAAAGAAGGAAGGGAGAAATGAAGGAAAGGAGGAAGGAAGGAAAGAAAGATGGGAAGAAGGAAGGAAATGAGGAAGGAAGGAAAGAAGAGAGGGAGGAAGGAAGAAGGGAAGGAAGGAAGGAAGGAGGGGGAAAAAGTCACATACTTGTTGATTGGCTAACTGAATATTATGGTACCAACTTGAACAACCTTTCTCTTTGTGGAGACCAAAAGACAGAAAATTCATAAACCATTCCACTTTGTCTGAATATGCTAAAAACCGTACTCTATTGGCACAATCTTTGAGAATTAATTAATTAACAAACATTTATTAAGGACCTATTATGGGACAGGCACCTTACTAAAGTCTAGGGATACAAAAAGATAAGTAGTCCCTACTCTCAAGAAGACAACATTCTAGGTGAAGAGATTACAAGAACGTGTTTAAGTAAAACAGTTGAAACAATTCAAGGTGGCTAATACTCCTTCAGCTAACTCCTACCTTTATAAAGTGGGCAGCATCATTCTTCCCAGCTCCTCCCCTAATCTCCCTGAGCCTGCTGACATGTTTTTTAATCAACATTTCCACTCTTCGGAGCAGACTGTTTTCTTTCAGTTGGTGATGGGGGTGCAGGACATCTAAGACTAAATGTCTTAGGAGGGTTCTTCCAACTTTGAGAATTTATGTGGGAGCATCTCAGAGAAGACAAAATAAAGTTTAAAACTGTCTCAGGTTTGATGGTACAGTGCCTTCCTTGCACACATTAAATGATTAACAAATATCTGTTGAAGTAGATAAGTATTATTTTCTCATCAGGGAAGGACTGGGTGCTGTGTTGGAAATGATTGGAGCTTAAGTAGGAAGTGACTTCCTAGAATTGTGATTGAGAGGAAGGGGTAAACCAAGCATTGCTTAACATGTGCCTTAGATTTGGGGTGAATGGGATCTGGAGGAAGAGTAAATGAATAATAGGGAGGACTGTGTAAAGTCAGGAAAATCTAATTTCATATCTATTCAGACACAATCTATGTGAAACTGTGAGATACTTAGTTACTATCTTTCTGCCTCAATTTCTTCATCTGTAAAATGGACATAATATTATCCCTTACTTCCCAAGATTGTTGGGAGGTTCAGGGAACAATTTTATCAATGCTTTAGTTTTTCTCTGCCCATCATACTCAGGAGCTCATCACTTTGCAAACTTAAAGTGCCATATAAATGGTAACTAATATAGCATCAGAATGATTACTGAAATGCATATCTATAAATTAAGGGGGGAGATCCCTACAGTAGCCAAATGTTGTTAAGAATACCATGAAGAAACATGTCTTACTCATCTTTGTTCCTTACCATTCTACTTTAGCGCAGAACACTGTTGGTGTTCAGTAAATATTTGATACATGACTGAATGGGTGAATGACTGCATATGCTTATGTTTTAATGTGGGTAATACTATTCAGAAATATAATTTACAGAAAATGCTAATTTTGTCCTTCAAACACTTGGTGATGTGGCTGGTGTAGACCCCAAATGTTGTTATTTTGGCACCAGATGATGGTAGGCACCAAATGTTGGGGTTTGGTTACGTGAAGAATTCATAACTGTCATTCTCTTTGGCAAAAAAAAAAAATAGGTTTATTTAGGAGAAGAGTTTACAGATTAAATGAAGAGATACAATAAATACAAAGAATGTTAAATATGAACTAGAGTTTGGAGAGCATAGAAAAGGGTTTTAATGATTAATGATGGAAAGGGCAAGTTTCTTACTGATATTGAGGTTAGGAAGGGACTCCAAAAGATTGTGGGTCACAGACCAGTGTTGCAAGGAGTCTCAAAAGAATCTGCAGGCTTGAACCCATATCTAAGTCAAGGGGCAAAGTTTATTATAATTATAATGCCAATTGAAGAGCTGTAAATTCCAAGAGAAGCAAGGAGATAAATTTATCCAGTTCATGTCATTGATATGCTAATTTTATGGCCTAGGGGTAGAACCAAGGAATGGTCTCAGAATTTGGTCATCACTGACCAAACCACAAAATAAATAAGAAAGAAGTCAAAGAGATAAATAGAATACTAGAAAAGTCAACAGACAGTAATGTTTGTAGGACTATTCTAAAGCCAGAAGGCTTGAAATCATTGACAGATTGTTAGAACAATAGTCTCAGGATCACTAATATATCGTCCCTAAAGTCTAAAGGAAGAAATATTATTATATTCCAATGCCAGAGAACTTTTATAATCATTGATGGAACTATAGCACTCTTAGATCAGAGGGCCTCAGTGTCACAGATTCCAAAGTCAAAAGACGTAGAATCACTGACAGAGTGTTAGAAAAGAAGCCTCCTGAGGTCAGGGTACCTTAAAATTATTTTCTCCCCTAGAAGCTATATTACATTGGTGGAACTTGCCATTTATCAGGAGAAAAGAAATACCCCATGAGGTTGAGGCATATCCTTAGCTGGCAGGCTAAATCCTAAAAGGGATTTAACACCCTAAAAGAGAAATGGAGTTTGAGAGGAGAGACATCATAAGACATGGTGGGGTTTGGAGATACACCACATGGCCTGGGAGAGGGGGGTAAAGGGAAAGACACCATGAGACAACAGTGTCCTGGTGGACTGACCCAAGGAGGTTCAGCAAACAGAAAATGGGGCATAGGAGCATTTATAGGGAAAATTTTACCTCAGGGACTTGACATAATTTAGAGTTCTGACTGGATTGCTTCCAGAGAGGCTCTATCAGAGACTTTTTTTCTGCCTTCTTCAGAACAATTTTATCAATGATTTAGTTTCTCCCTGCCAACCACATCCACCATTCAGGACATCATCACTTTGCAAACTTAAAGTGCCATATAAATGGTAACTAATATAGCATCAGAATACTTACTGAAATGCACATCTATAAATTAAGGAGGGAGATTCTTACAGTAGCCAAATGCTGTTAATAATACCATGAGGGAACATGTCTTATTCATCCTTGCACTTTACCACTATACTTTAACCCAGAACACTGAACACTGTAGGTGTTCAGTAAATATTTGATAAATGACTGAATGGATGAATGGCTGCATATGCTTATGTTTTCATGCAGGTAATACTATTCAGAAATGTAATCCACAAAATGCTAATATTATCTTTCAAACTTGAAGATCAAATAAGGTGAAATTCTATTCTGGATTCAACTTTTCCCTTCAAGGAAAACCTATTTTCTGTGTTGGAAATGATGAGATCCTAGGAAGGAAGTGATCAAAACCTCCTAGAATTAGTGATGGAGAGGAAAGGGAATGCTAGACATAGCCTAATATGTATCTTAGATTTGGGGTCAATAGATTTCAAAGGATTCAGAGCAAGGTAAGTAGGCTCCTATGAAGAATTTTTATTTTACAAGGGGAAAGAAGCCCAGGAAGGAAAGGGATACTTTTAAGAATAAAATTTGAAAGACCTAGAGAGAAATCATTCTAATGGGAAAAAACATCTGAAGAGCTAGGGGATAGAACTCTAGAGTATTTGTCGACCAATTTGTATTTTGAAAAGGCAACAAGGGTAGAAAAATAGAGCATTAATACAAGAGTATGTTAAGATGTTAAGACATGTTAAGATAAGAAGATGGTCAGGACAGAGGCCTAAAGATCAAAGGGGATTTAAATTGCCTATGAGAACTGATGACAAACAGGTTTTGGGATTTTTAAAAGGGCATTTTGGGGTGGGATCAGCTAGTTGGCAAAGTGGAAATGTAGTTCCAATTTGGCCTCACAAACTTGACACTTACTAGTTGTGTGGCCTTGTGTTGGGGGCAGAAAGGGAACTCAAAAGTTTGGGAATCACAGATCAGTGTCATGAGGTATCTGAAAAGAATTTGCAGGCTCTAACCCCATGTCCAGGTCAAGGGGCAACATTTATTGTAATTGTAACGCCAATTGAAGTGGGCCAAGTTCCAAAAGAATTTAGTAAAGAACCAAGAGCAAGAAGTTAGAGTTATAGGATAGTTAGACCAAAGCTTCATGTTATTATTTGCTAATTTTATGGCTCTTAGGTAGGTCTGAGAGGGTGGTCTATTCACTATTGTCTCAGGAACTTGAGAGTAGATTATCTGTCTGTCAGTCAGTCATGTTTGTAGGACTGTTCTAAGGCCAGAAGACTTTAGAATCATCTACAGACAGATTGTCAGAACAATAGCACGCTAAGGTGGGGGGACTTTGGGATCACTATTCTAAAATTATTGATGGATTGTTAGAACAGAAGCACTCTAAGATTAGGGGACCTTAACATTATTGCTATATTTCCCCTAAATCTATACCTTATCACTTAGATTAGTCACTTAACCCTGATTGACTTGTGGATCCTCCACCTTGGTCTCAAAGGGTATCTTGAGGAAGAGAGAAGACTAAGAGAAGGGACAGAACTTTTGGGGGTGCTGGATGGTATTGTGATAACTGGCAACTAAGAGAAGGCAGAGAGACTTGATTCTACTGTTGTTTTTCTTTGCCAAAGCAAAAGGCTTTTATTCTGGGAAAGATGAAACAAAAACAAATAATAGGGAGGGGATGCCCAGGATAATTCACCTTGGTGAATTCAGGTCATTCAGATGGTCCAGAGAAAATGTATTCTCCAGTGCTGAAAAAAGATGGTGAAAGTTATAGTTGACCCAGTATCAGTGATGTGTGAAAGGCCACAGAGAAAGGGAGAAGTACAGGACTGGGAAAGGGCGCATGCTTGTCTGATTAAAAAAAAAAAAAAAAAAAAAGGAAAGCAGATTAGTCAGTGAATTATAGACTAATGGGCTTGAATTCTAGCAGAGATATATAAGATCATTGGTGAACTAGTAGAGAAGAGAGCAGGAATGGCCAAGAGGCAGTTTACCTTCAGCAAGGCCAAGGAAAATCCTACCTCCTTTTTCTTATAGAATTACTGAACTGTTAGTTCAGAGGATGGTGTAAGTATAGTTTATCTAGATATTAGTTAAACACTTATCAAAATATCTCATACTATATCTCTCTGTCTCTGTCTCTCTGTCTCTCTCTCTCTCTCTCTCTGTCTCTCTCTCTCTCTCTCTCCCTCTCTCTCTCTCTCTGTCTTTGTCTTTCTCTCTCTCTCTCTTTGCCTCTGAGAAATAAAAATTATCGTGCCTTAGGATTCAGTGAAATAATGAATATGAATGTAAATTGTAAAGTTCTATACAAATGGAAGTTATTAATATTCTGGTTTTCATTAGAGGATCCTTTATTCTAATTGCATTATTATTATTTTTTTTGATGAGTTTATATTTTTAGTAGCCTAGGTAATCCTTCCACTGACGCAGATTGCAGCCACTCCATGCCTCCTAATTCTGTGTAATTCTTACTCATGTTTCCAATGAGCCTGCATCCTAGAAGTCTTTCTTTGTTGTTCTTATTGTTTTAAAATATTATGAGGGGTGCCAATGTGCTGATCTCCTCCTTTTATACAGATACTAAAAAATGCAGGATAACTATGTATATGTGTGTATCCAAATGGACTTCTTTTTTTAAAAAAAATAGATATTAAAATATTTCTATGTAGCATATTTTATCTGTGTGGGTCCAAACTTGTGTTTCCACCAGTATTGGAGAACCCCTTTGTCAATGGGTAAGTCTTTTGTAGAGTTGCCAGATACATTCAGTGGTTAGATGATTTATCCATGATAACACAGTTGGCACAAGTAAGATTTAGGAGTTGAAATTATTTAACTCTGAATCTGGACCCTAGCCTATATACCACTTTTCATAAATTTAATTTAGGAAAATTAAATATATATTATGTATATATATATATATATATATATATATATATATATGTATTATATATGTGTATTTATGTGTGTATACATACACATATCTCATTTCAATAGCTATATCATTCATATGCTAAGTATTGGAGAACTTGCTAGTAGTACAAGATGGTAGGTTGTATTATTTATTTATGTATTCACAGTAGTAAAGGTAAGAAATTAAGCCACTTCTTGGGGACCACCAGCATATATTACATAGAGATGTAAGTCAAAAAAACAACCCATAACTTTGGGTATATGTAGATCCCAGACTTGAAGTATGACTTTTTGTGTAAATCCTGATAAACAGCAGGAGCCAAGAGTGTCCCTGATACGGGTGGGCAGTCAAGGTTAGGACATGGCTAATGATAATCGGGATTGCTACGGTGAGGTCAGGAATCATACTGTGGTGACTTATGAGCATAATGCTGGAGTTCCCTTTCCGCATGAATGTTTATAACAGTCTCTTGGCTGGATTCTGGTCTGTATGATTGCAGCTTGCTCCTATAGCCAGTTATATGCAATGGTTTCTTTCTAGCTCAATGCTCTCAATGTGTATATGTTTATTTGAAATTTATGTCACTAATTCATTTGAACTACTGCTGTATAAAGCTTTAGTTTACTTCACAAAGGGTTATTAATACAATTATATATACCTTCAATAAAGGCAGAAAAGGCTTACATAAGACAACTTTGGCCTTTATAATTTAATAGGGGAGTAAAACAAGTATTATTCCCTTATAGCAATGACTTCACAGATCCAGTCATTATTATTATTAATGAGATGGTCACTGAGCCAAATTATATATGTTTTCATCTTTCAAAGATTAAAAATCCCATCCCTCTTCCTCCCTCCTTCTATTGCCCCTCCTCTCTCTGTGTCAGTCTTTCTTTCTCTTTCTGCTTTTGAACCGAATCAATCAGTCTCTTAAGTGCAGTGACCCCTCATGGGAACATCCCACTATTAGTTGGCATGGGAGCTTTGACCTGATTCTCAAGTGTGAATCTGAACCAGTTCACTCCGTTTTGACCATTCTTATTTGCTCTCCCCCACCGTCTAAGGATTCTCTGTATTGTTCCTAGAATATTGGATGACTTTGGTTCATTGTAGCTCAAAAATCCTGATCTCAAGCAATTCACTCCCCTCAGCTTCTCCTAGTAGCATGGACTAGGCTTCTATATAATAGCCCTTAGTCTCAGGGACTATACATCAACACATTGGCTACAAATAATTTTAACTTATTTGTGGAAGATACTTTGTTCAATGAGAGACTATGAATTGGTATTTCATTCTACCAAATCCCAGTCTTTTCTAGTCAACAAAAATAAGAACAATGATTTCTTGTATTCCCCATACCTTTCAGTCAATTGTGGAACTGCTGTGGAATGTCACAGTTTCTGAAGATCTAAATTTAAAGATCTGAGAGATAGATACACGGTAGGCGTGAGTAGGTTGGGACATATTACCAAGGAAAAATTGTGCAAGAGAAGGGGTAAAAAAGATGTCATCAGAGAAATTTTATGTTTGGAAAAAGAAGATACTTTAGAGAAAATGAAAGATAATTGAGGGGTATCTAGGTACCACAGTAGTCCCGACATTAAGAAAAACTCATCTTCCAGAGTTTAAATCTGGTCTCAGACACTTATTAGCAGTGTTACCCTGGACAAGTCACTTAACTATAATTGCCTCATTTTCCTCATCTATAAAATGAGCTGGAGAAAGAAATGGCAAACCATTCTATATCTTTGCCAAGGAAACTCCAAATGGTGTTGGACATGGTTGAAATGCCTGAATAACAGCAAAAACTGAGGGCTGGCTTATGCTTCACTGATATCCAAATCAAATCCCTAGATCTAAACAATAGCTTGTTTGTACAGGATTTAGTAGAAGATATAGACAAAGGTTACAGGGGATAAGGGAGTACAGCTAGCAATCTACAATGTTGAAAGAAATGCCTATATTGGTGAGATCACAGATCCACTGAAGTCATCAAAGTTTAATACACCAAAGATCAGGAGCTCACAATCATAAAAAAACATAACTACTATGAGAGCATCAGCATATTTACTTGTTCATTTATTATTTAATAAATACTTGAGTGCCTACTGTATTCAATGGATTGCGTATTAAGTCACTGTGGGATGATACAAAGATTAATAGCAAGATTCTTACATGGAGCCCTTAGTACTTTTGACTTAGATAAAATTCTTGGTGAAGTATTTTTATAAAAATTTTTTCCACAATTTTTTACAACCTACATATCTTTTTTTTTTTTTTTTTTTTTTTTTTTAAAGGTATTTTATTTATTTATTTATTTATTTATTTATTTATTTATTTTTAGGCTGGGGTTAAGTTACTTGCCCAGGGTCACACAGCTAGGAAGTGTTAAGTGTCTGAGACCAGATTTGAACTTGGGTCCTCCTGAATTCAAGGCTGGTGCTCTATGCACTGAGCCACCTAGCTGCCCCCAACCTACATATCTTATTATAGATCTTCCTTCCCTTTCCCTGAGAGCCAAAATGAAAAAGGAGAATAAAAAACTCAATTCAACAACATTAATCAATACCTTGAAAAAATTGTGACATTTTAGGCAGTATTGTACACCTATAGAGTTCCCATCCCCTATATCCTTTGAAAGGAGGATGGTGGGAAATGTCTTCTTATATCTCTTCCTTGGGGGACAACCTTGATCAGTATAATTTCATATCATTCAATTTTGATTATTTTTGGTCATTTTCCATTTATATCATGATCATTTTTGATTATTTTTATCTTAATCTGCATAATTTACTTTATATCAGTTAGTATAAATCTGTATAAGTGCTTCTCTGTATTCATTCTATTAACCATTCCTTACCGTGTTATAATATTCCATTCCAAGAAGACTTGGAATATATATTTTTTTCTTAATGTTTTCTTAAGCATAGCCTAGTGGGTAGAGAATAGTTCAACTTCTCATCTTTAAAGTTTAGCCAGAGTTTGTTTTTTGGGGGAGTAAGGGAGTTCAACATATACACAGAAAACTATATGCAAAGTAAAGTCAATTTAATTCATGGTGGGAGACTACTAGAAACTGGAGGAAAGGACTGGGAGAGGTTTCCTAGAACATTAGAAAGAGCACTTAAGCTAACTTTTTTTTTTTTTAAATAAAAATAGAATATTTAAATTTGCATTCAGACTCTAGTTCTTTCTCTGAAGGTAGTTGGCATTTTCCATCATAAGTATTTTGGAATTGTTTTGGATCACTATATTGCTGAGAATTAAGTCTCTCATAGTTGATCATTACACAATCTTGCTTTTATTGTGTACAATGATCTCCTGGTTCTGCTCATTTCAATTTGCATCAGTTCATATAAGTCTTTTCAGGTTTTTCTGAAATTCCCTGCTTATTATGCCACAAATGTATTCTATTACATTCATATACCACAACTTGGAGGCCATTCCCCAATTGAAATGCATTCTTTTATGAGTTAACTTTTTATTTATTTATTTGTTTATTTATTAAAGCTTTTTATTTACAAAACATATGCATGGGTAATTTTTCAACACTGACTCTTGCAAAACCTTCTGTTTCAACTTTTCTCCTCCTTCTCCCCCACTCCCTCCCCTAAATGGCAAGTAGTCTAATACATGTTAAATATATTAAATATGTATGTTAAATACAATATATGTATATATATATTTATAGTTATCTTGCTGCACAAGAAAAATCAGATCAAGAAGGAAGAAAAAACTGCGAAAGAAAACAAAATGCAAGCAAACATCAACAGAGTTGAGAACAACAGAGGTGAGAATGCTATGTTATGATCCACACTCAGTTCCCACTGTCCTCTGTCTGGGTGTAAATGGCTCTTTTCATCACTGTCCAAGTGGAGCTGGTTTGAATCATCTCATTGTTGAAGAGATTCCGTCAGAATTGATCATAAGAGCTAACTTTTAAAGGGAATTAGGTGTTCTATGATGAGAAAAGAGTACAGCCCATGAAAAGTCTTTGCAAAGGCCTAGAGATGGGAGATGTCACATAAAGGGAGCAAAACCAGGCCAATTTGTCTAGAACCTAGAGTGCATGAGTCAGAGTACTTGCAATAAGCCTGGCAAATCAGGCTAGAGCCAGATTTTGAGGAGCTTTAAAGTCAGACAATCAAAGAAGCTTTAAAATATAGAACTTATGTTTTATTTAGAGGCGAGGGGGCTTACCCACTAAAATTGGGAGGGGAGAGACAAAGTCAGACCTTGATTTTAGGAACCTAGGTAGTCTGATTCCCAAGCCAACCATCAGAAACCCTCTTTGATTTCAGGAAATACTTTTTGTGGATGAAAATTCTCAAGAAGCCCTTGTCTTATTTAAGCTAATCAGTATTTTTCCCCCAACAAATTAACTTCTAATTGATTAATTTTGTAATAGCTAGTACTGACATTAGTCCATAGCACATTATGTCTATGTAGCATAGTCTGATTCATTCTATTTTCAGTTGAGTTGATCTTTCTGGAGCAGAGATTGATTTGAAGGCTCTATCTACCATCCTTAACCTTGTTTCCCCTTCTTGTTATCAGATTCTGTAGCTGACTGCTTTTGTTCAGCAAACTAAAAAACCTCTGTAAAATTGTAATGGGAAAAATAATAATCTTTCTAAGGAGGAGAGCATTTTGATGTATTATACCCCATGAGAAATGGGTCCTCTTTCTGGGCCAGATGACACTAAATATTTTTCATTTCTTTGTTCTTTAAAATATTCTGACATGAGAAGGTGAAAGCATCCTCTTGGTATGATTTGACAATTGTAGCCCATTGGTACAAACTTTATTTTGTGAGAATGAATCTTCTTTCTGGAAAGAAAGGTTACAGAACCTATTTTGAGGGACTGCCTTCTGAATCCTTCCCGAGGAAGGAAATAGATGGCTCGGTACAATGTCCTTGATAAATAGATACTTGAGTCTATCTCCAGACACATCCCCTGACTTGTCCTGTGATCGAATGTTTTGGTACAGATACACACATATACAACATTTGTTGGGACTTAGTTAGCCTTCTAATCTATTTGAAGTATTCCAAGCATAGAATTTTATATTTGATCTTGAAGGTGATAGAGAGCCATTGAAGTTTATTGAGTAGTAGGTGACATGATCGATCTGAGAGTCATCTGCATAGATATGATAACAATGATTCCTTTTTTGGCTATGGATTAGATGGTTTCTGAGGTTTCTTCCAAGTCTAAAATTCTATAAACCTGTCATTTAATTTCTCCATAAACTATGTTCCATTTAGAAAAATGCATTGCTGCGAGGTGTTTAATGATACCCTCTCTCTGTAATATTTTTAGAAAAAGTGAAATTCTTTTACTGGAAGATGTATTGTACAACCTGCTAGATGAACTTTTGTTCCTCACAACTGTTAGTGAAAAGCAAAAAACAAAGAATTTATTTGAAAAGAGTTTGATACTGATTTATTACTCCCTGAACTCTTCTGGAAAAAGTGGTGGAATAATAGAAAGTGACAGAAGCCCAACAAAGCTCATTTGGAAATACAGCTCTAGAGGGCATTCTTGCTTCAGGTAGTAGTCAACCTAGATGTTTTCTGGAGGATCCAGCCCGTCTCTCATATGCCAGGATTAGAAGGTTATAGATTTAGAATACATAAAAACTTAGAAACCATCAAGACTATCCTTACCTATGCTTTTATTTTGTTGATGAGGAAGCTGAACCCTAGGGATGTAAAATGACTGTCCGAAGATCACAAAGCTAGGAAGTATCTGAGGTGGGATCTGAATTCAGGTCTTTCTATTCCCGAGTTCAGTATCCTATTATTCATTTCACCATTCTTCTGTAACTTAGAAAAATCTTATTGGCCTATCCACAGAAAGCTCCTTTGGCTTCCTGGGAAATAGAGGGCTTGGAAAGGTAATATGCTTCAGCTATTTCTTCCTAACCCCCAAATAATAATTATAATTGCTATCATTTTCATAATGCATTAAAATTTTCAAAATGCTTTGGACAAAACATTTTCTCATTTGATCCTTGAAATAATTCATAAGGGATGTACTGTTGCCACCTGTTATTAACTGACCTGGCCAGGGTCACAAAGCTGGGATCTGAATCAAGATTTGAAACCAGCTTTTTCTAACTCTAAGTCTAATGCCTAGTACACACTAGGCACTTAATAAATGCATGTGACTGGCCATCTTTTATACTACCTAACTATTTCTAGAATAATAAATTAAAATGAATTCTTATACCCAATGAGGAAAGAGCTGAAGTTGAGGAAAAGACAAGGAGTAAATGGGAGATGGGGTGGGAGGAATAGCCCAATAATTCCTATTGTCCACACCTGGTTATATGAATTCTAACTCAGTTTTCTACTTTACTTTCTTCCCCTTCTCCTAGTCTCTGGCTGCCCTGCTCTTATGTCCTTGATTTTTCTCTTTCTAGCAGACCTGGATACAGGAAGAGGGTTGAGAAGGGACCAAGTTTCCTCAGGCCCATCCTTAATGAGCTTGCTTCTCTCTGCTCTTGCTCTGTGAAATTTGGACTCAGCAGCAGATCCTGAGGTTAGTTCTTTCTTCTGCTATCCCTTAACCCCAGAGAAAACATGTTTCACTGTTTAAAGAAAAATAACAACAGAAAAGCTCAGAAAAAAGTAAAGGCCCTCGCTTAGTTGTTATTCTCTTCACTTCTTAATGGGGAAGCCAATCTCTTTTGTATAGAAGAGAGATTTAATCTGGTTTCAGCTTGGGGGCTATGATGTTTTCAAGATGGTAAAGAGATAAAGAATGGGAGAGAGAGATGGGGAAAAGAAAGAGAGAATAGAGAAAGAAATAGGAAAGGAGAGAGGAAGAAGAGAGACAGAGACAGAAAGAGAGCCGGATAGGGAGATAAACACAGAGAGACAGAGACAGGGAGAAATAGAGAGAGATAGAGATAGGGAGAGACAGAGACTGACAGAGAGACAAAGAGAGAGAGAGAAAGACAGAGAGAGACAGAGATAGACAAAGTCAGAGAAAGAAAGAGACAGAAGGAGAGAGACACACACATACACACACAGAGAAAGAGAGAAAGCTTTTATTCGCTAGCAAGTTAAATGTAAAAGACAAATCCAAAGGTCTCTAGGGAGCTGGTGATGGAGAGTTTTGTTTTGTTTTTAACCTGCAATTACTGCCAGACAAGAGTTTCCCTTCTCTCACCTTTGCAGGTAGGTTGTTTTATTTGAACCACCTGTCTTGAGTCCATGTCATCTGGACTCTGGGAGCCCTTGCGACCTATCCTTGGTGTATTACTTTTACTAAAGTCATTTAGAGAACAGAGACAATTATTTGTCTCATTTGAGCATAATCTAGGCCGTTAGATGAAAGGGTATTTAGTGCCTCAATTTGCTTTGATAAGATATCTTGCATTCAGGAAGCACTTTAAACATAATTTTCTCTTTGTTACTTCCTCACTCTGTATTTGTGTTGGTCCACCTGACTCTGTCTGTTCTCCATCTCTCTCTCTCATTGTTTTTAATCCTGTCACTATCTTCCTGTCTTTCTGTATCTCTTTGTCTCTCTGTATAAACATATATAGATATATGAAGAATATATAGTAAATATGTGTGTATCTGTGGGCATATGAAATTCCATTCATGTAGATGCTCTTTCTAATAGTATAAATCACCATCCATCCAAACCTTCTCAAAGTCTATGGAACTCTTGCATGTTTTCTAACAGGAAGTCTATTTAGTCAGCCAGCCAACATGTATTTATTAAGGACCTACTATATATTGGGTTGTTATTGTCCCTTTTTCCTCCTTCTATCCACATAGGGTACTATACCCTTACAGATGCTCTTAAAAGCATTTTTTCCTCTTTTGCACCCCTAAACTCTCTCAAGATATCTTGGGATTTACTGGCTAAATTTCTTCCTTAAGGACCAGATTAAACCAAAACCAATCTGATTTTCATTTGGCCATCAGTAGGTCCTAAGCCAATCCCCATTTGATCATTGGGTTCTGCCTGACTCAGATTGAATGTAAATAGCAGTCATTTCTGCTTTGATCAGAAATCCTGAGGGTCTTCCCCCCAGATTCATTCACTTATTTGCTTATTTATTAATTTAATTTTTTTTTTTTTGACTAAATGAAAATGGAGATTCTTTGCCTCAATTGCTACCTAACCTTAATCACTGAATGGGTTCAGCCTCAAAGTGAAATCTATTGAATATCTAAGCTTGAAAAAAGATCTCTCATTTCATTGAGGACCATCTGCAGTCATCTTAATCTCTTTCTGGCCACTGGACCCAGTTGACTCTGGAGGGGAAAGTGAGGCAAGTGACCTTGCACAGCCTTCCCTCACTTAAATCCAATTCACTTGCATGTCATGGTATCACTTCCCTTTTCCCAAATGATTAATTCTACTTTTGAAGGTGTTTTCTTTAGTGGATTTTTTTTTTTTGCATTTGGCAAATTATATTTTTTAAGGAATTGCTTTTCTTTTCCAAGCTGCTGACTCTCTCATACATACCTCTCATTTCCTTTCTCATTTTTTTCTTCTATCTCTCTTATTTGCCTTTTAAAGTCTTAAAAGTGCACTTAATGAGCACTTTCAAGAAGCCTCTATATATAACCCATATCGTCAAAAATAGAGTCCCTTAACTCACATTCTAATGGTAGAGAAAATATGCAAATAAATAGTATATATATATGCATATTTTATTTACAATATGATATATACACAGTAAATAGGATATAATCTCAAAGATTCATTGTAGGAGGTTAATAAATGTTGATGAATTAATTTAATTTAAATATTCTGACTTTGCTTTCAACATTGGAATATGGTACAAAGCATGAAAAGAGTACATAACTATCAAACATCCATTAATACATCTCATCCAGCAACTCCTAGATTTAAGAGATGTTGGATTCAAATCTTGTCCCTGAACTTCTGGTTTTTGTGATCATGAATGAGCCCCTCACCTCTCTGGTCTTCATCTTCCTAATGTACAAAATGGCAAGAGAAGTACCTATATCATAGGCTACTTAAGACTCATATAAAATAGTGCTTTGCAAGCCTTGAAAGACTATGCTGATGTCAGTTGTAGTTATTAATTACAAGAAGAAATTGCTATCCAGCAAATAGCTACTATTGACTTACTAATAATATCTACATACTATTTAAAGAAGGCTAAGTGGTTTAGTGGGGAGAGAGTGCTGAAATGGATTGAATAAGACCTGACTCTGAATAATCTTAGATACTAGTTTTGTGATCTTGGGCATTAGTTAACTCTCTCAGACTCAGTTTCCTCAGCTGTAAAATGAGGATAATAATATCCTCTAATTGGAAGCATTTTTGAAAGGATCAAATGAACCAATATATGTAAATGACTTTGCAAACCTTAAAATGTTAAGTAATTCCTAGATATTATTATTTTTTACTGTTACAACTACTAATTTTTACCCAGCAAAAGCTTTTCTTACATAATTCAAATTTGGTCTTATAATTGTTATTTTAATGGAATCACAATCAAGTATTGTAACAAATGAAAACAATATTTATTCCAGTGAAAAGCAGCTCCAGTTAAGTGCATCTCCCTCTGAATAAATTCTTTTTGATATGACAGTTCCTTAGACGTTTACTATTTTTAAAAAGTTGAAAGAGCAGCCTGGAAAAAAGCCATTTCTTTTATGTGGGTTGGCATATTTAAGGGGTTTTAGTGGGTCATAAGATATTTGAAGCTAGAGCAAAGAACATTTATTATAATCATGTCTACCAGTTCAGAAGAAGACAGGAGCCTTAATTGTAATAAACTAAGTTGACCCCAGGAAGAGGGAAGACACAAAAGCTCATTTTCACTTGTAAATTGAACAGATAGGCCATCAAGGTAATTAAAGGAGCACGCATGTGTCTGTGTATACTGAATGTGAAGTAGCCTGGTTCATTCTTTCCCCTTTCCTCTGTAGATTCTGCACTCCCCTAGTTCTATTAAAAAAAGAAAATGAAAAAAAAAAAAAAAAAAAAGAAAATTCTCACATAGGGCCATGACTTTCCTCTTCCCATGGTTACCAGTAAGTCTCCTTCAATGCAGACATATACACACACATAATATTACTACTACTAGTACTACACTAGTACTAGTAGTTTAGCTGCTAGTTTGGCTGCTTTGTGTTTCTTACATTGATGCAAATGGTCTCTTGATACTAACTTAAATTGTTCTTCCATAATTCGCTCTGTATCTGTTAACTTGGGGAGTGAGAAGTTTTTGTTAGTTTTATTTTTCTTAAGGAATGTCAAATTGTGCTCATCTCTAAAAAACTTATGGGAATTGTCTACATGAATATAACAATTGCTAAAAAAAATTGAGAAGGGAATAGGAATGCTTTTGCAAATAATATTCTACAGCAGGGCACATCTTTACAGTCACACATTTGCTTGAAAGATACAAAGAACAGGATGTCCCTTTGTATTTTTTATTTAATTTAGGAAAAGAATTATTCATATACCTTTTGGTTTAGACAAAGTGGCCTAGTGCTGTCCCCAATACTTGATATCCCTTGTCCTGATTCCATATTTTTACATAGGTTGTCCTCCTTGCATGGAAAACTCTTCTTTCTCTAACTATTAAGCCCTTAACCTACTCCAGAGCTCAGCTCCCATGTCATCTCTTCCATGAGACTTTCCTCGGTGATAATATTTTCCCCAAATATGAAACTACTTGTATTTATCAGTTGTATGTTTTGTGTCTACTTATGTATGCATTTGGGCAGTTAGGTAATGTCATAGTTCATAGAGTGCTGAGCCAGGAGATCAGGATAAATCTGATCTCAGTCACTTAGTAGCTGTGTGACCTTGGGCAAGGCACTTAACTTTGGTTGCCTCAGTTTCTTTATCTATAAAATGAACTGGAGAAGGAATGTCAAATGACTCCAGTATCTTTTGCTAGCAAAACCCCAAAAGAGCCTACAAAGAATCAGAGACAATTGAAAAATGACTGAACATGCAGTTCTTATAGCTCACAAAATGTAAGCTTCTTGAGGATAATTTTCTTTCTCTTCTCTTTTTTCTTTTCCCTTCCTTCCTTCCTTCCTTCCTTCCTTTCTCTCTCTCACTCTTTCTCTCTTTCTCTTTCTTTTTCTTTCTTGTTTGTCTTTGCCCAACAGTTTTTGGCACATAGTAGAAGTTAATAAATATTTGTTAACCAAGTGTCTGATGGACTAATTGATAAAAATAGTCTTATAGAATCCTCTTCTGTGAAGGTATCTTCCATGCATATAAAGGTTAAACAAAATTCTCTGATACTTGTAATAATAGAGATAACTTTGCTCATGATCCTCTGATTATCATTATCTAGTAAGAACTAAAATGGGGAAACATGCTTTTTTTTGGGGGGGAGAAGGAGATGGGGGTGAGAAGAGCATCTATATCATATTTTGAGGAGGCCAAGTATTGTAATAGATTGTGTACAGAACATTCAAAACCTTCCTCTGAGGATACCATTACCCTGGGCAAGACATTTAATGTCTATATGCCTGGAGAAAATTTCTGTCTAGTAAATCACATATACTGAGATCTGTCTTGGTGGCTGGTACATGATGGAGTTCAATTAAAAGCTGAGCTTTTAAGGGCTTGTTAGGAAAGGAAAGGATAGGATTTGGAGATGACCCTAAAGTATCACATGTTGTTGATAATAATGTTTCTCATTGTTGAATCACTGACAAACTGTCTTTTCCTAGGATCCCTGATGACAGAGGGCTTGCTCAAAGTCATGAAACTGATCTCAGAGAGAGTTCTCCTCTGGCTAACAGCCACAATCCCCATCATTTTGCCTTTAAATTAGAGCCCCTTAATGATACTGGTGTGGGAGACAGAGATAGCAGTTGGATTATTTTATATCATGGAGTACAGAAGTCAGAGAATTAGATTGCTTTGCTCTCTGGGTAACAGAAGAACTGTTGTTATACTGGGACAAAAATGAGAGGAATTCTTTTTAGCCCTTTTCATGATGTTTTGACCATAGTCCTTCTTTAACATCATAATAATTAGAATATTTAGTAACTTATATAATTATGTATGTAGTACATTACATAATCATCATATTATAATAATCATAAAACTACTATGCATTTAATCATATAATTATAGCAATTAGAACTTATGTGAAAATATAGCAGGAGTTGTTACTCAATACAGTCCCTTTTGCTGTTTTATCTAATATTATAGTTATGCACACATATATTACAGAGTGAACAAAAGGGAGAAAGAGAGAAGAGATAGCAAGAGAAAGAAATGGACAGAAAGAAGGTTCCTCCATTAAAGCCCTATTCTCATCATGGGTGGAGGGCTCCTCTGGTCTGGGGTTCTAAGAGACTATGCGTGCTAAGTGTTGGTCTTACTATGTGAGAAAGAAGCAGAGGTCTTATGACAGGCTAAAATCTGTCAACTAACTCAGCCAAACTAAGTTCAGGGAAACTCATTGCTGGATTATCTTCAAAGAGATAGATTTTTGACCATTCAACCTGGGACAACCATCTTGGGTCCATGGGGATTGTGATATTCCCTGTATGTAAAATAAAACCCCCTCACCTCTACCTCTTAATTCCCTAGCTTTCTTCACAACTTGGCTCAATGATCACCTTCTGCAGGATGCCTTTTCTGATCACTATAGTTGCTAAAGTAGATCTCCTTCCATCTATTCTGTGTGTGTGTGTATATATATATATGTATATATTAAATGTATCTAGTTATTTCATGCTTGCTTTCATGAGAATGTAAACTTCTTGAGGGTAGGGACTACAATATTGCCTTCCTTTCATAACTACAGGGCTTAGTATAATACCTGGTGCATAAATGATTAATAAATGCTTATTGATCCACTGATTTGTGGAGGGAGTGTTATTTACCTGACATTTATTTATTTTTATCCATGAAATGAAACAAACATTACCATATCATAGTAGAATTTTAAAAAAGATGATTTCATATGAAATTATTTATCTATTGTTCATAACTTGCTATGCCTTTTAAATATATAATAAAGTTATCAGGTAAATTTCTTTTTTCTTCTTCTTTCTTCCCTCTTCTCCCCCTCATTTATGAATCTATATAGCTAGCACCAATAGAAAGTCTTCAAGTTTATGAAAGAACTGTTTTGTGACTCAGAAGGGGTTATCTAGTTTGCCTGCTTAATTTATACATGAAGAAACTAAGGCTCAGAAGTTAAGACTTGATCTTCTATGATAGGATGATCAAATACATATTCCTCATTTTCCATATGAGAAAAAAGACTGAGAGAAGTTCACTATTTGATCAAAGTCATATAGCTAATATGGCATTACAAATAAAACTAAAGTTTTCTGATTTTAAATTTATTGTTTTTTCATTATCTCATTGCTATCCTATGGGGAAACTTGTGATTAAAAGTTATTAATTTAGTTGTGGCATCCAAAGTTCCAGAATCAACCATTGGGTTAGAGGTGATGCCAGATTTCAGCCACGTGAGCATGTACCATTGACCTTTATTACCACTGATTATTTCTTGTCTAAAACCACAACATTAATATTGAATTATTTCAGGAGATCATTAATTGTGGGTATTTCCCCAATGCCTTCCTACTCTTTTATAATTCCATCATTTATCTTTCCCTAATTCTTTCACAGAGTAATGACTCAGAGCACTGGCTTCTTCCTCTAGGTCTTTGAGTGTCTATTATTCTCATACTGTTTTTCTTTTATTCCTCACTTCTCAGTCCCATAGAGACAGCCAGTGGTGAAGTAGAGAGAGAGGGTGCTAGGCTGGAGTCTATACAGCCTTTGACACTTGCTAGCTATGTGACTCTGGGCAAGGCACTTAATCCTGTCTGTGTCAGTTCCTCTGATCTGCTGAATGAGCATCTACCTTGCGGAGTTATCGTGAGGTTGAAATAAGAGATTTGGGAAAGTGTTCAGCACAATGTGTGGCACATAATAGATGAATATAAATTCTTAATCTTGTCCCTTCTTTCTCAATCCAAAATCAACTTTTCTTCTTTTGTGATCAGAGGCATTCTGAGGGATATCTTTTATATCACTTGCAATGAAAACATTTTAAAAAGCTTAAATCACTCTCTATATGTTTATGTTTATAAATTATTATTAAAGCATCAATAATAATATCACATAGTGTATAATATAATTATTTGTACTGATTGCTGATTATTATAATAGTCACAATTGATAGTAATATTATGTTATACTCATGTCAATCCATTTTTTCTTTTGTTCTGTAGATGTTTGAAAAAAATGGTGGAGGCAGCTAGGTGGCTCAATGGATAGAGTACCTGAAGTCAGGAGGACCTGAGTTCAAATATGGTCTCAGACACCTAATACTTCCTGGCTGTGTGACCCTGGGCAAGTCACTTAACTGCAATTGCCTCAGTTTAAAAAAAAAAAAAAAAATTAAAAAACAAAAAAAAAGCTTTATAAAAGCAGGTATTATTATTTGTATAATGCTTTAAGGTTTTAAATGTGCTTTATAAATGTCATCTCATTTTATTTACACAACAATCCTGGGATATAGGTACTATTATCATCCTGACTCTGACACATGCTAACTATGTGACTCTGAGTACCATTGTCCATAATTAATTTCTCTAAGTCTCTAGGTTATTGAGAATAGGGCAGTCAGTATCAATGGAGAAAGTTTCTATCCTTGGAGTTCTCTACACTGACAAAATCATAGGTCTGGATGTTTTTATATACACATGTGCATATATGTGTTTATTTTTCTACAATGCTGTTTCAGTATGCTTTATATGTAAATGTCTATATACGCATGTAGATGAATCAATTACTGAAAAATATTTCTTAAGCGTTCATTATACGTCCAATGCCATGGGATACAAATACAAAAATTCAGACAGTCTCTGGACTTAAGGAGCTTACATTCTAAATAGAGGAAGACATCATCTATAGAACCATGGTGACCAGGGAGGATACTTTAATTTGGAAAGTTACAGGGTGTGAGAATGATAGCAGAGGAATAGTTTGGTAGAGCCATTCTAAATTCAGTGCAATGGTGACTTGACTGTTAAAAAAAAAAAAAAATCAAAAGAGCTTTCTTCACCTTCTTCTAGCTTCATCCTTAAATGTCCTTGGGATGAGTTTGCCTAATTGAGACTTCCACAAATTCTTAAAAGTAATTCTGTCCTCTATCACTGCTCTCTGATCTGGACCTCTCTTAGTTGGTGATATTAGACAAATCACTTAACCTTTGTTTGCCTCAGTTTCCTCATCTGTAAAATCACAGGGTTATTGTGAGGATCAAATGAAATACTACATGCAAAGTGCTTAACATAGTGCCTGGTATATAATAGGACTATTAATTCTATCTTGATGATGATGATGATGATGCAAATATATGACATACATTTTCACCATCCATCTCTTAGGGATTTAATAAGCTAGTTTACCAGTGATGCCTTTGGCTGATATATCTGTCTACTTGGTTACTAAATCAGCTATTGGCTCAATAAAGGATGTTTTAAGCTCTTTTTGTTAGGGCAACTGATTTATGTCAGTTAAACTTCTGTATGAAATCATTGTATTTGGTATCTTATTTTTTTATCCCACTTATATTCCACCTCCATCTCATCCTCACTTGTTCCAGTCTTTCCAGTGAAGGCACAATGTATATTTTTCTTTTTAGTATCAGTCCTATGATTTAATTGCTCTAAGGAACTTCCAGTGAGGAAATTCCTTTTGCCAATACAGGTGGTACCTGCTCTGTAATTTAGTGTTAGGGGAAGGATTCTTAATTTGTCATAGATTTCAAGGGATGAGGTGGGCTGTGAAGTTGGATGGGGAAAATTGACATCCTTATTTTTGGTTATCTCTAACTGAAACTTAGAATTTCCCTCAATTGTGTAAAAAAAAAAAGATCTGATAAGAGGTTCATTGATTTCAACTGACAGTCAAATGGGATCTCATTATACACATACACACACACACATACACACACACACTCAAAATTTTTTATCTTATAAAATTGTTTGGGTCTTTGAATGGTTAAGAAACTTGCCCAGAATCATACAATCAATCAGTGTTTAAATCAGATTAAAATAACAATTTTCTTGCCTTCCAGCCTCTCTCTCTCTTGTCTCTTACATGGTGGTTACCAATATTTTTACTTCGATGGACCCATTTTAACAACAGCAACAGCAGCAGCAAGAACAGCAATACACAGAAAATGTGTTGAGAACCTCCAGAAAAATTTAATCGGCTACTCAAGTTTATACTAACTACAGAAATAATATATATAATTATATTTTGAATTGTTACACAAGCAACAATAATTTTTCAAACATGCACATAATTGTTGTCACAGAGGAAAGATATATTTGTAAAACAATTAGGCAATTATTTATTGATTATTGTACCCTTACAGGATTTTTAGCATGAATCCCTTGCACCATTGTTGTAAACCACTGAATGGGACCTATTGTGCTACACCATGATGCCTTTCATAAAAGTATATTTTGATTTCATTTAGATGCTCTTAAAGAATTTCTCATCTTCTGCCATAAGATATGATTGTATAAGCTGCCATTTTTTCAAATCAATTTTGCAAAAACTTTTTGAGAGTCCTGAATCACAAGACAATCCCATAGCTCATGGAATGAGATTTCTTTTTTGTCTCTTGATACAAGATTAAAAAACCCCCACTTCTCCCATGTTTCATGTATTCATATTTAATTTTTAGCCATTCAAATGCAGCTGATGATCACTTCAACTTTGAGTTATTTTTATTAACTTAGGGTGTCCATTTTTCTTCTTCTTCCCATAATAAAGAGAATAATGATCATTTAGAGACTCAGGAAAGGACAGGATTGAGGATGAGTATGGACTCTTCTCCCTCCTCTATAAAAGTCAAAATCTTTTTTTCTTTTACATTATTGAGTGCTTTGGAAATCTGCAGAAGCTTCAAAATATAGTTTTTAAAATCAAACAAAATTGGATTGCAAAAGAAAAGAATTTAAGTACTATTATCTAATATTAATAAAATTCCAAATTCACAGATCCCAAGTCAACAACTCTTGATAGAAAATGATAAAATGATTAGTTCTGTGAATGCACCAGTGAAACGTGGCCACCACACGTCTTGGATTCTATAGTTTAGAAACCTATAAAAGTCACATGGATTCATGTTGGTTGAGAAATTGTCCTTGGGCCCCAGAGTACGCAGGTCACACTAAGTTATACCTATTTCACCATTTTTAGCTTTGACAGAGATAATATTTTTGTTTTGCTTCAGCTGTTAGGATAAGATTAAAGAATCAGGCTTCCTATTTTTAGCATACATAAGACATACTCAGAAACAGACACAATTCTTTTTTTTTTTTTCTCCTTTCCTGCTTGTCAGAGTGCATCACTAATGTTGAAGCATTTTGTCTCCTTGCTTTCTCCTGTCTTCAATGCAAATAAGAGAAAATGCTGTGACCCACATTTCCAGGGAGGAGAAAGGCAGAAGAGCCTTTCTAATTTGAGATATGACACTCATTCCAGCAGGAGAGAAAGGTTTGGTAAATATTTAAATGGATTACACATCCTGAATGGGGCTCAGCTGAATTATTTAAGGAAAGAGCAAACCCATGAAGGTTGAAGCTCTGATTCTGCATTCCTACAAGCCAAATAGGATAGATGGCACCTTGGACTTTCTTCCCAGAAAATGTTCCAAAATCCCTAGCAAAATATTTCAAGCATGAAATCATTGTCTTTTATAGGGAGTAGCATAAGTGTTCTGAAGAGATTAATTGGTTGATACTTATTAATCTCTAATTCCAGGGACCATCATCACCTAGATCAAAGATAATGATCATTTAAATCCCATTACTTAAATCCTAGTTAAAGAGAAATCCAGGCTTTATAAACATTTAGCTTTAAAAAAAGTTTTCATATAATAGGAACAATTAAAACTGCTGTGATTTATTTTATGTTCCCAGGAAAGATAATGTGGTCCATAAGAAAGACTAATGGACTTGAAATGAGAAAACCTTGGCTTGAATTTTAGATCTGAAACTTACTATGTATGGATTTGTGTTGATGAATGGACTTTATAGTCCTGTACTATATAAGGTTGAGAGAAAGCCTCAGATACTGGAAAATATTCTTTGAACTTCATCACTTAGAATGCCATCAATGAACTCTACAGGGTGATGATGTCACTCAATAAGTCACTGACTGGGCAGTGCACACCATCTAACTCTTCATAGTGTTTTTTTTTTTTTTTTAGTACAATGATTTTGGGGAAAAAAAATCAGATGAATGCTAGACTATTATTAGAGTGCTAGACTTGGTATGCACAAGAACTGAGTTTGAATCCTCACTTAAGTGCTTATTGTTTGATGTGATCTTGGGCCAGTCATTTAATCTCTGATTGCCTCAGATTCCTCATCTGTAAAATGGTGGCAGTAATGGTAGCATTCACAGTTGTAGTGTGTATCAAATGACATACCTAATGTAAAATCTTTTGTAAACCTTAAATTTCTATTTAAATGCTTGCTGTTATCATCATCATCATCATCATTATTCATACAGACTGTAAGAAGTCTTAATAAATTCTTTTGGATGATTCCTAAAGACAATGTGGCAAAATGTAAAGAGCACTGACCCTGGAGCCAGAGGATCTGGATTCAAATTCATCCTCTGATGATGACTGCCTAAATGATGTTGGGAAAAATACTTAACCGTGTTGTGCCTTTGTTTCTTCATCTGTAAAATGATGGGGGTAGTCTAGAAGACCTTGAATGACCTTTGTACTTCTAGATCTGTGAGCCTACATGTCCTCTGTCTCAAGAGAGAAGTTACTTGAGATCACTCTCACAAAGATTAGAAATCTATCTGGGGAGTTGGGTGTATTGACCTATTAGTACTCCTGTCTCTCTTCCCTACACCATTCCCACTGAAGTCTCTGTGCCCAGCCTTCTGGTACATATAATACAAAGACACCCCCTCCGTCAAATAAGTTATATATTTTTTTTAACCCTAAGTATTGTGAGAACATGCAGCCATCCATCCATTGACAGAGGCACTCCTCCTCCTCTGTGAGTATGTATGACTATGGGCTTAACTTTCTGAGTCTTGTCAGAAAGGGGCCTAAGAATATTTATATTCTTTTTCTTTCTAGCCTTGTTGCAAGGAATATGTCTTGCAAACTTTAAAGTGCCTTAAAAACAAGTTATTGTTATATTGTTATTGATATCATAGTTATATCTCTAATATAGTGCAATATGACATATATTTATACATGCATTGTATATGAAAAAATAAATTATGTAATTATGATCTATAATTATGAAGATGATGGTATAATTATGATGAATTATGAAGTTGGTTATTACTAACAAGATCCTCAAGCATGCTACAATTTTGGGGGGGTTGTTAGCATTTTAATGTCAAAGCCAGTATTCTTGATCCTGGTGCATATCTGGTTAATCAGTTAATCATTCAATGAGGGTCTCACCTACCTCTATCCTGAATTAGTCTCCTGAGTATTGCCATTCTTATCTCCTATTACTCCCTAACAGAAACTCTCTATTCCAGGAAGGTGCTCATCATTAGAATGCCCGCCCTTCCATTCATCCTGCTTCAGACATATCTCTGTGACTCTGGACAAGTCATGTTACTGTTTTCCATAGTATCCTCAACTGTAAAATGGAGATCCTAATAGCCCCTATCTTGCAGGATTATCATGAGGATCAAATGAGATAAAATTTGTAAAATGCTTCACCCAGTGCCTGGCACCCAGTTGACAATACAGAAATGTTAGTTCTCATTATTTAATTGTGACTGTAGACAAACTGTCCTGAACTTCAACATCCACATCTGTAAAATGAAGGTAATAGTAGCAAATGACATTGGCCTAGTACTTCAAATATTTGAAAAGAATTCCACATCCATTATTCCTTTTAGTGTCATGATAGTGACATGAGAAGGCAAAGTAAATATTAGCATTCCCATTTTACATATAAGGAAACTGAGGCTAAGGGCAATTTAATGATTTGTTCATGTCCATAAAGCTACAGAGGACCAGAGGCAGGTCTTTTTGAATCCAAGTCTAGTGCTCCATCTCCTCCATATTACAAGTTTATAGGGAGAACCAAATGAGATAATGTATATTAAACGCTGTGTGAGCTTTTATACACTCTACAAATCTCAGTTATTATTATCATCATCCTATATTCTGTAATTTTGCCTATCATGAAGCATAATCTTTCCTACAAAGGGAACTCTAGCTTCATTTTCTGCTGTATCACATATAGTGTCTAGGTTGAGTACACCTTGGATATTGAATCAATACTGCTCAGTTTAGCCCAAGATCAGACAATCTGACTCACTCATTTATTACTTGTGAGAAGCTATGGCAACTTGTTTGATTCTAGATCCCTTTGTATTTCAATGACTGTGGTGAACCCCCACAGTTTGATGTTAGAGTATGGGTGCCAAGGAGGGATGTGATGGGGGCAGAAGATGAGATAAATGTCTGATCTTCTTTAGACCACTTTTTGTCTGGCTCAATTTATCTTAGATCTAGAATTGGAGGGGACCTTAAAGTCAATAGAGGCCAGACCTCTTCTTGTGTAGATGAGGAAAATAAGTCCAGCCAAACCCAAAGGTTCTTGGGTGACTTACTATAAGTGGTGCCATAAGTAGATTTAGAACTTGGGTCCATCAAGAACCAGTCACTTTCCCTCTGTGACATGTATATTGGTGGCTATTCTAGTTGAGACCTTCCTCCTTTCTTTCTCTTTGAAAAAGACCATTTAAAAAGAAATAATAGCAATGGTATCATAATGCCAAAATCAACGTGGCATACTAGTAGAGTGGGCTTGAAATCAGGAAGTTACAAAGCCTGCCTCTTACTAACTATATGTTCTTGGATAAGTCACTTCCTGTCTTCCATCTTTCTCTTTGAAGTCACAGAAGTATTTTGATGTGTGTCAACGAAAGGATTTCTCTTTGCTATAGAAACCAAGATTCCCTTGTGTTTTGGGGCATATTTGAATCCTGTGAACTAAGAACTCTTACCTGACAATGAGGAAACAAAATCTAAAAGCCAACAACCACAAATCAGGATCACACAACTAGTTTCTGGTGGAGGAGAAAATGGGATTTAGGTTTCCCATTTATCAATCAAATATTCTTTTTACCATACATTGTTCTTAGAATCATGTAGCCCCATGATTAAAATGAAAGCACAGAATTATTTACATTTCTTATTGTCCTTGAACTAAGTATCAAAAAACACAGCAAGATCCAATTCCAGACATAATAATACAAATCTCTGAAAACACTTGTATTATTTGTCTGATTCTTCTTGTCATAAGCTGGCCAAATTAGTGTGAGAGCCCAAGGAAACCTACCTTTCCCCCCTTTTTCTGAAGTTGAGCAATAGCATCAATATTTCTTATTGGAATCTTTGGGATCTGGGTTTTCTTGAGTGTTTAGCTTTAATTCTTATTACTACCAGGTTCTGAGGAAGTCAGAGAAGCTGCCCCATGGATATCTTTTTCCTAAGTACTATTTAACTTGCTTTAGCTTTGATAGAATCAGAGCTGACAGGGCTGGAAGATCCTTTGGAGGTCACCCTATCCCACCTCTTTATTCTCCCCGATACTGAAACCTTCTATTGACTAAACCACTTTGCCTCTTGACCTACTTTACATATGAGAAAATTGAATCCCCAAAGAGGAATGTTCCTTGACCAATGGCACTTAGTCAGTCATTGGTAAGAGAGCTAGAAATTGAACCTTGGTTCTTCAGCTCCAAATGCAATGAGCTTTGCATTATGGTTAAGTCATATATCTATTGCTCCTTCAGGAAATTTTCTTCGATTTTGTCTCAAAGCAAAGGCAGTAAAAATGTCCAGAAAGTCAGGGATCAGGGAGGAAGGGGAAGGGAAAGGAGAAGAGGACAATTTCTGCCTCAGGCTTGCTTTCTCCTCATCCTTCAGAATAATCAGAAAACATACAACAAATTATTGTTGCTATCCTCAGTTAAGTGAGAGTGTTCTTAAAATTTTCATACCTAAATTATGATACAGGGGAAGAGAGCAGAGTCAGAGTCAATCAATCAACAGATACTTATTAAGTACCTTCTGGAGTTAGGCATTGTGCTTGATGCTGGGGATACAAAGAAAAAGTAAGAGACGAAGAGACAAAAGAAAAACAAAAGTAAAAGTTGTCTCTGACCTCAAGGAGTATGTTTTCTAGAGATAGAGACTCAGAGGACTTGGGTTCATTTTTATGTATAATTTTTGTTTGTCATATATTTATGTATATTATACAAGTAAAGTAACATGTATAACCTTATATCTGGTGGTCTCAATGCCTTCAAATTATAGCTTGAATCCTTCATCCTATTGCCCAGATGGTCAATTAATCATTGAGTATGTTACTTATATTCTTGGTCATGGGTTATTTACCAAGGTATATACTCTTTCACCCTTAATCTTTTTTTAAATAATTACTGCTCTGTTCCATTGAAATAAAAAAAAAAATCCTTAGAGCTCTTCTTGTTGTTAAAACTTACAAACAGAGGAAACTTGGGCCCAAACTCACATAAACAGTGGACAAATTAGAAGCCATTTCCATTCCTACAACCAAATGTCTTGCCCACATTTTCCATCAATACTTGAAACTTATTAACAAAGCAGATTTCTGTACCATGAAGATCCTTCTCTGCCTCTATGTGAGAGTTTATCTGGAGTAATGAGTTTGGCTACTTTCTAGGTGTGGGACCTTTCCACATCACTTTAAAGCCACAGATTCCTCTTCTGTAAAATGACGGTGCTGGATTGCATTACAGGAATATTACAACTGGAAGGGACCTTGGAGATCATTTAGCATAGGATTAATCCCCCACTCTACCCATTTTACAGACGAGAAAATTGTGCATGAGAGAAGTGTAGTTATTTGGTTACAAAGTTGGTAAGTGATAGAACTGGAGCCAAAGTCCAAGATAACTGAGACTTTCCTTCTGCTACAACATTTTGTCTTTTTAATTCACCCTGGTTTTGTGGCATTATAGCTTTCTCAAGTGGAAGAGATTGGCCATTCTTCTTTTGGGAGCTATTCCCATGCCATTTGTAGTTGTAGCAAGGCTCCTGGGGTGTCTGTGGTTTTCCCAGCCCAGGCTGAAGTGGATTTTCATTCTCTTTATCTCACCATCGTACTAGGAATCTCACTGAAGTGTACCAAAAGCATCTGGAACAGCAGGCAATCCTGAGAAAAGGTCTGATGTAATTTCCTATTGGGAAGTCAAGTGAAGAAAGAAATTTCCATTCATGGGAGATCTTTTATGGGAAGCCCACATGAATCAGGACATTGTGGAAAACTAAGCAACAATCACCATTGATGGAGTTAGTAGTCACTCCAATAAGGTGTGCCAGGAATATCTGGAGCTGGGCTAAGATTAAAGGGATGACCTTGAGTTTATGTACTACATGATTACTGAGAGAAACCTGAGGGAGATATGTGGTACAATGGATAGATTTATGGGGCTGGAGTCGAGAAAACATGAATTCAAATCCGAGACCATTTTCTTTAAAATGCAGTTACAGAGTAGAATTCCTTCTTATATAGAGCAGTGGGTTTTGATGCAACTAGCTGAAGTACTGACTCTAGTGTTGCAGTTAGAATTTGGAAGACTTGAATTCAAAACCTCCCTCAGATAATTATAACCTATATAACCCTGGACAGGTAACTTAACCTCTCTCAGGAGCAGTTTCCTTATCTGAAAAATGGGGATAATAATATCTACTTCAAGTGATTTTCATGAAGAGCAAGTTGGATGAGCTATGTAAAGGACTTTGTAAATCTTAGGTACCGTTAAATGCTAACTATGATCTAGTTTCATCCAAGGATCCACTCAGTTCTCTCTCTTTCATTATACCTTTCCCTAAGTCCTAATTTTTATACAAATGCTCATTCTTTGCTACATTTGAAATAAAGCAGAAGGATTTGTACTCTATATCCTTACTCCTTCTGAGAAAAAAATCCAGAATTTGATATCCTTACTCAGCTCAACATTTGTGACTTGAGCCAAGTTATTTTAAATTTTGCTTGGTCTCATTTCTCATTTTAAAAATGAATTCTAATTCTATTCTTGTATGATTTTTGATCCCATAAACCCATGATAATTTAAATTATAGATCTGCTCCTTACTATTTCTTGTGACCGTGGACAAATCATTTACTGCTCTCTGGACCTCCAGTTCTTCCTCTGAATATCGAGTAGATTGATTGGTTCCCCATCTATGGGAAGCTCTTCAAGCAGAGGCTTAGAGATGTTATAGTGGAGATACCTTTTGTATATGAGTTGGACTAGATTATTCCTTTTCTAGTTCTTACATTCTGTGATTCTATAATCCCACGACTAACCTTAAAAGTCCCTTTCTATTCTAAGTCTGTGGTTTCCTAAATTACCAGCAGTCAGAACCTCTTGAAAGGGACAGCTCAAAAAAGAGCTTTGGCTGAAGGAGAGTGAGCTGCAGGGCACTGGTCACTAGGTGGCAGTAAGTGGGCAGCCTTTATAGCCGGCTTGGCTTGTTTGCTGTTTCTGGAAATGGCTGGTAACCTTGTAAATCGCCTTGCTCTGCATTCGTGCCAAGTCACGTTGAAAGAGCAAGGCTTTGTTGTTTTGATTCCCAACATTAATAATACAAATGGAAGAGAAACACGAGAACTAAAGATCTTCCCTCTGTGGTTGCCCCAGGCATGAAACAGAGACATTGAATCCAAGGCTTCCTTCACTCATGGGATAGCCAAGATTAACTGTCCCAGAGTGCTTAGTTCTTTGTGGAATTCAGGTGGGTAGGGTGCATATGACTTTTCAAAAAATTTTTTGTCAAATTCTATTTAAAATGAAAAGTCTCAGGAGAAAAAAAATCAAAGCAAGAACAAGGTTTTTCACATTTTGAGAGGTACATTTTGTACCTTTTCCCCCTATGTGCCAATCCTTGGCATGGATGTGACTATTAGTATAGCTGAAGCAGGGACCTGCTCTATTATTCTCCATCATAAATATATAGGGCCTTGTCAAACACCTTTTCCTCCCTCTTTTCATCATCACCCAGATGTAGCATCACTTCTAAAATCTACTCTTGAAAGCTCAGTGTGTCATCCATAGCATTTTAAAAACTGCACCTTGAATTTTTAAAAGTCACATTTTAAATTATCTCCCATTGATACCAGCTCCCCCAGCAACAAAAGAATTTCTTGTAGGGATGAAATGAGACTTGCCAGAGTTGTAAGTTTAGCAATACTACTGTAGATGGTATGCCATGCACGTTCAACTCAATTCAATTCAACAAGCATTTGCCATGTTTCCTAGATGCTGGGGATAAAAAATGTAAAAAAAAAAGTATATATATATATATGCATATATATATATATATGTATATATATATATATATATATATATATATATATATATATATATATATATATATAGAGAGAGAGAGAGAGAGAGAGAGAGAGAGAGAGAGAGAGAGAGAGAGAGAGAGAGTAAGAGTGTAAATAACATATTCTAACAGACGGGGGGTTTTAAAATCATTTTTGTTGTCTTAGAAACCTGGTGAAGCCTTTGGGCCCCTTCTCAAAATAATTTTTTGTTTCCTTAGTCACGATTACAATTGATGCTAAATTTTATTTAGAGTTTAGTGAAAACAAATATGTAATTTTTCTCCCTATGTAAGCTGGCAGAAACACCAAGAAGTAGATTTTCATGCCATTTCCAGTATCAATGATAATATGGATTTGATTCTTGAACCCTGGGCAAGAGTAAGGGAGTGAGAAGGCAAGAAGCCAATGCTGGGTAGAATTGAGATTCTTGATGGGTGATTAGATGTGAAGCCTAGTCTGGGGTTAGCTAGATTAATGGGTAAAATAAATATTCATTCATTCATTGGTCAATCAAGACAGATCAGTACTGGTATGGAAGCTGAATGAAGTAATTTAATTGGGGTCAGGAGTCATTATTCCCTGGAAGTTTGAGTGTTGAGGAATATTCTTCCTAGAGAGAAGAGAGGAGCAGATACAGGTCAGATGGTAAGATATTCTTCCTTAAAAGGCCAAGGTGTGCTGTTGGATGGCTAGATGGACTAGGAAGAACATCACTTGAAAGAATAACCATAATGCATGAAGAATAATAGCAGATACCATGAAGTTCATAGTAGGCATGAAGTAAGAAAAATGTCAGCAACAAAACTCATGACTTTTGCTATCTGATACTTAGAAAACACAATACAAGATATTAAATGTGATCTCATAAACATAATCAGACTTTGTAGCATAAGACCTATGTCTTGAGTATGTCTTTGAAAGGATATGTTTATTCCCCCCAAAATGGGGGAGGAAGGGTATCACTGTGTTATCACTGTGTATTAGGAACATATATGAGGAAATATAAGATGCAATGAGATGAACACAGTAGAAAGGATTTGAGAGAAGAGCATTTGGAGTCAGAAAAGGAAATTAAATTGTCATAGGAACATTACAGACCACTCGGTCATTTAAAAAAAAAAAAGAAATGGATAAGGAGTTTGGAAAGTAGATCATAAATCTGGTTTTCTATGTGCTAGGGAATATAGTGACAAAAATTAAACAATCTTCCTTGAAGGAGTTTTCATTCTTTTAGGACCTCCCTCTCTCTCTCTGTTTCTCTGTCTCTCCCTCTCTGAGTCTGTGTCTCCATGTCTTTGTCTCTGTCTTTCTCTGTCTCTGTCTACCTCTGCTTCTATATGATTCTTTCTCTTATGCTGTAACAAACAATAGAGAGAGAGAGAGAGAGAGAGAGAGAGAGAGAGAGAGAGAGAGAGAGAGAGAGAGAGAGAGAGAAAGAGAGAGAGAGAGAGGAAGGACATTATTAGAGAATTAGTAAAGGTCTCATGTAGGAGGTGAAACATGGTATTCTGAAGAATAAGATAATTGATCTGAAGATAAAAGGGACTTTGGAGGTCAACTGGTCTAATTCCTCCTTTTTCTAAATCAGAAAACTGAGTTTCATAGAGGTCACATTATTTTCCCAAGGTTTAGAGATAGAAATAAAGTATGATTCTCAACTCATTTGTCATTCTACCACATTATACAGTCTAACCAGCTGTGTTTTGAAGAGAAGCAAAGGATTGTTAGAGATGAAGGTGAACAGGGAGTGCTTCCAGAAATGATCTCAGACATGGTGGTAAAAAGACAAAGGCATGGGATCATGAAATAGAATGTCAGGTATGGGGTCCATCTATCTAGCAATCCAGTTTTATAGGAATAAAATGTCTGCGAATAATAGTTGAAGATACTAGGGACATTTAGGCCAGGAAAGGAAAAATAAATCTTAGTGGAGGCTGGATGTAATATTTATAATATTTGTAATCTTATAATATTTGAAGAGTTTATGGGAAAGGAACATGATTTATCTCATTTTCTGAAATTATAGCTAGAATCAATAGGTAGAAATTTTGAGTGACAAATTTGGACTCATTAAAAGGAAATACTGTGGAGACCTCCAGGTAGTCATGGATTCTTGAAAGCTTGCTCAGAGATAGATAATGGGTTTAAGTTGGTTCTATCTACATAGCCTTCAAGTATGGGCCTAGCAATGAATCATTTGTATGCAGTCTGAGGACTGGCAATCTTGGAGAGACTGTTAACCAGCATAGTTGTAGGGTGATGAATTTTTCAGCCATTTCATGTCTGGAAGGGCATCTAAGAAGATAATAAATCCATAGATTTAGAGCAAAATATCAGGGAAAAAACAAGCTCATAAATCCCTAGAACTTAGGGATGTGGATGTGAATATGACTGTAGTCAAGCCATATTATGAAGGACAAGCCAAGAAGCTATTGGAATTAATCGAAAACTTGAAATAGAAAAATGGAAACCCCCAGAATGTGAGGATTTATGAACTTTCTCTTCTAATATTTCAATAACTTCATCTTAGTATAATTGGATTTCTTGGCAATCCTTTCTATTTTATTTATACATTTCAAAGCATTATTCTGAGAAGAGGTCCATAGGCTTCCCTAGACTGCCAAAAGGGTCCAGGACACAAATCAGTTAAGAGCATCTGACTTGGTCTAACCTCTTAATTTCATAGTTGAGAAAAGTAAGCCTGAGAGAGATTTAGCAACTTGTCCTGTTGGAGCAGAGCAATGCATCTCTGGTGAGTCACTTTTCTTTGGTAGCTTCCTATCTCTGTGTGTCTGTGTTACTTTGTTTTGTGTCCTTGGGGAAAGACTCCTACTTGCCATGCTGTAAATTTCTGAGGATTTAGATACAAAGTACTTCAAAGAGATTGATAATATTTGCTGTGTATCACAAATCCAGTCCTAACTGTGTCCTTAACAATGCCATCCGAATTATTTTTTCTCTTGGAAGTTCGTGTGTCAGAGATCTCAGAACTCGTGTAGTCTAAGACTATAGAAGCTTGCTGGATGGGAACAATTACTAGTTGGACCTTGGCAATGAATAATCGTATTTTGATGGGATCAAACAGAAACTGACCACATGTGACTGTAGTCCCAATATTCTCAAGGCTACTTGGGATAGTTGTCCTGGAAAAATCAGATGTCCTGTTTGTTTCTCTATTCTTCCTCTCACCTTGATCTGGGATAGCGACAGGGATCTGCCCTAGGTTGAAACTGAATCTCTAGGGTATCTTAGGGATAGAGAACAGAGCAATCTGACTGGAGTGCACATGGAGTAGAGAATGATAACGTTATAGAAGGCTGGAAAGGTGCCACATTATAAAAGACCTTGACTGTCAGATGAAGGAGTATTGCTAGGAAATATGGAGCTAATCAAGTGTTTATTGAGCACCTAGTGTTTTATTGATGAAGTAACATGGCTCCATCTTAGGAATCTCCTCTTCTAAATTATAAATTACATAAGAGCTTAAGAAAAAAATATAGCCTAGATAATATTTTCATGGATGTTACAAAGCAGGGAAAGTATAGTTGAATGATCCCTGGATTTTAATGATCTGGAAGACTTGGCTTCAAATCCTAACGTTACTGTCTACAAACTGTATGACCTTGGGTCACTTCCCTTCCAGTTACTTTAGTTTCCTGATGTGTAAAAAGCAGGGTAAGGACTAGAAGAGATCTTTTCCAGCTCTAGATTCCATGCCCAGGTCTTCCAAGTTGACCTTTCCTGCTCAGTTCTTAGTCTTTTTTATTCCTCAAATTACTTTCTATTTTTCTTCTCTGTGCCCATTTTGCTTCTTTCCCCAAACCTTTATGTTTTAATTGACACTAAAATTCATCAAACTATATTTTCCTTCCTTACTCCTTCAAAGAGTCAGGGTAATAAACACTTTATTGTGGCATAGCTATTTGTAGCTTGCAAAATACTTTTACATCCTTTGCTTCATTTGATGTTTACAACAACCTTGTACAAGAATCATACTTCAATATGACTTCATGATATCGTGGGATAGCCCCTAGGATAAAATGTAAAACCCTTAGCTTTTGGAGCCTTCTACAATATAGCATGTGTTTATTTTTCCATTCTTTTTTCCTATGACACCCCTTTACACACACTCTCATTTTCAGTTGAATTGACCCACTTGCCATTCTTTGTCTATGACATTCCATATCTTGCTTTTGCATAAATCATCCTCCTTGTGTAGAATATGCCATCTCCTGACCTCTGCTTTTTAGAATCCCTCTCTTCCTTTGGGGCATAGGTCAGGTGTCATCTATTTAACTAGCCTCAATTTGTATGTGTGTGTGTTCTAATTTTAATGTTTTTTGTGAAATTTTTTTACATACTTTGTTTTAACTTAACTATGTACTGCTATAATCCCCAGCAAGATATAAGCTTCTTAAAAGGCAAGGATTGTTGACTTTTTTGGTCTTGGTATATCCAGCGTCTAATATGATATCTTCCCTGTGGAAGTGCTTAATATTTTTTTTTTTGGTGGAATTAATTGGGAATGCCATACAAGGGCACAAACAGATGACAAACCCATCTTTCATTTCAAATCTTTTGCAATTTTTGTCTTGGGTGGCCTTCCTCCAAACCTTTGCCTTGACCTGCAGATGTAATCATGCCTATTTTACAAATGAGGAAAACTGAATTCCAGGGGTGGTGGTGTGGCGGAGTGGCTGGATTGCTTGTACACAGCTAAGTTACCGTCATACATTTAAGAAGTGTTATAATTTGTACCTAAAACTATGTGCTCTGGTTCCTAGTCCTTTTCTCTACTGCTCTATACAGAAACTGAGCTTTTGATCAATTAAATAACTTCCAAAATTGCACAAATAGTAAATGGAAGTTGAAATAATGGAGCCAACACAACCAGTTGTTGTGTTTTCATCACAAGCATTTACATTTTGGAAACTGGCAAATGCTGCAAATCTAGAACTATTTTGTTGATTACCTAGGCTTAAGAAATCAGTGAACAAAATGTTAATGACATTAAACTTAAAACTATTTTGTGATTCACCTTTATTTATTTGTTTTTGGGGAGTTGATTGTTAAACATTAACCAACAAACTCCTGGTTGTAGGACTAAGACATGTTTCCTTTTATGCTGTCAACTGCTCTTGAAGTGTCCAAAAGTGACCTCTGGAGGTAGTATATTCCTTCTCATGAGCAGATACTTGTTTATTATGGCAAGGAGTGAGTTTTTTCATTTCCATTTCCATTTCATCCCTCTGAGCCAGAAATTCTTTCCATTTTTGATGTCTTACTAAATTCTTAACTTCAGAGCTATATGATTATGATACACAAAAACACAGATATACACATATACAATGCTTATACTATCATGATACATATATTTAAAATACACACCTTATGATACAGATTTCTATTATATTTCTATTATATATGTACAATAAATAACATGTACTACATAATTAGTACATAATTATGATAAAATCTATGACATATAACCCATTATGTACAATAAAGCATATAATAAGTTATACATTATGTTAATATTAATGCATTATGTTATTTTATATAATATAGAATAATATATGTAATATATATATAATATGTCATATTATAATTATATATAATGTTAAAGATATATATTAACATTATACATACATATATGTATACTCTTACATGTATACATTTCCCTTTTCATTTATACCAAATGGGTAGGAAATTAATTGAGCATTCTGGTTAAACTGAAGTTTCATATTTAGGTGACGTTATCTGAACCACATTTGAGAGGAAATATGATATAGTGAAGAAAGGGATGTTCTTATACTAAAACAGCACTAAATTCAATTCTTACCTTTGACACAGAGTAGCTATGAGCTAATAGCCAGGTAGCTATGTGGCTCAGTGGATAGAGCACTGGGTGTGGAGTTAGAAAGGTTTGAGTTCAAATCTGGTCACATACATTTACTAGCTGTGTGGTACTGTGAAGGCGCTCAACTGTAAAATGGAGATAATAATAGCACTCTCTTTGGAGGCTGCTATGAGAATCAAAGGAGATAATATTTGTAAAGTGTTTAGCATAGTACCTGGCACACAGTAAATACTTTAGAAATGCTATTTACTACTATTACTATTTCTACTAGTACTATTATTATTACTACCACTTATTATTATTATTTACTTATTATTATTTATTATTATATATTATTATTATTATTTACTTATTATTACTATTTCTACTAGTACTATTATTATTACTACCATTGCTATTCCTAATAGTACTATTCTTATTCCTGCTACCACTACTACTACTGTTTGCTATTCCTACTACTTCTGTTATTATTACTACTCATAGTCATGGACACATCAGTTATCCTCTTTGCTCAGGCAATGGTCCAAGAGTTTAAATTCCATATGAATATCTGATCTTTTTTACTGGAAGGATTTTTAGTATTTGGGAGTTCCCTATAGTAGTGAAGTAATAAGTCTGGACCAAACAACAAAAAATTCTGCAGTCAAACTTGAATTACTTGTTTTCTAATATCAAAACAATATCAGAGACACATAATATTAAAACTTTTTTTGGATGATTAAGAAGGAACATTAGTCACCATTCTGAAAATAAGTCATTCTGATCAATTAATCAAAGATTTAAAGTTCAAAAGAAATTAAATAATTTTGTTCATATTGTAAATGAAGAATTAGCCTAGCAAAGTAAAAACACTTTCCCAAGGTTTTATAAGTGATAAAATGTAGATCTGAAATTCAAACTGAAGACTTTGGCAAATTTAAGATTGCAAAAGAAATGATTTATGTTATACATTCATCTGGCTTTTGGACCAATGGGAGTTTGTCTACTAACATAGTTTACATCTTTAACTTTCTCCATCATAAAATCACTTCAGAGCACAAGTAAGTAAAATACTTAAAACAATAGAGCACCTCTATTTCTAAATGAATAAACACCAATAGAACAGTGAGACATATAAGGATATCTCAATCACTGAATAGTGGGAAACACTTTAGTCAATATCCAAATGCCCCCAAGCCCGAAGGCCAGTCTTACAGCAATATGGGCATTGGGCCTATTGGCCCCATCCATTATGATAACTCTAAAATTATATTTTTCTCCCAAAATATGATTAGATTTGCAGGTCAGTTAGTTTAGTTCTTTCATTTTACAGATAAGGGAAATGAGTTCCTCGTTGGAGTTATTTGGCCCATGATATATAATTTATGTTAAGTATTTCCCAGAAGAAATTGTATTACTAAATTATATTACTACCTTTAATGATAGTTCACACACACACACACACACACACACACACACACACACACACACACACACACACAAAACATTTTACAGATGTCCATTCTTCAAATAAGGCAACTGAAACTTAGGGAAGCAAACTTATCTTGGCTATGATCCTAAAGCTATTTAGTTTCAGAGCCTTTAGTTCAGTATTCTTTCCACTATACTCCACTGACAGTTAAATGTTTGCCAAAGTGATTCCAACTCCTTATGGAGGTTAGTCTGGGTTCTTAAGTAATTAAACAATCCCAGAAGTGAGGTTTAGATCCCTGCAAACCCTCCATTTTGCATGAAACCATTCAATAAATGAAACAAGTGAAAAATAATTGCTTGTCAAAAATAAGCTCATTTTGAGAAAACAGGCCAAACAGCATCTGTACTAAGCTGGTACATATGTTACCTGCGATACTTTAAATATTTAATGCTTATGCATGACAAATTAAAGGTGTGAACATTTCTGAAATGTTTCCTAAAGAATAGCAAACAGGAAGTGTTTGTAGCTTCCATTTTGAGGGGGTGACTGCTTGTTTTTGTGTATCAAGCGTGATTCTTTTCTTTCTTTCTTTCTTTCTTTTTTTTTTAGTGAACATTAAAAACATTAGAACATTAATAAAGACACAACTTCATAACAAATATGCACAGTAAAGTTAAAAAAAATCCCTAAGTTATCCATGTCCAGAAGTATGTGTTTCATTTTGCATTTTGAGCTCACCATCAGGAATCCTTTGGAATCAGGCTGGCTACTATATTTATCTGACTTTCCAGTACTTTTTTTTTTAAGAAGCCCGAGGGATAGATAGGATGAGATGATCTTTTAGGTACCTTCTTTCTCTGAAATTTTAGATTCTAATAAGCCTCCCACTTGATCTTCTTGCCTTCAATCTACTCTTGTTCCAGACTGTCTTCCAAATGGCTGCCTGAGTAATCTTTTGTAAAACAGCAAAACATCAATCTGCTTGGGGCATATCCATGTTCAAGAACCTTCAATGACTCCCTATTGACTTCAGAGTGGAATGGGACTGGAACTATGATTTCTTTGGTATCAAAAATTCTTTATGAGGAAACTTCCTATGTCATTGAAGATTAGTATATTCTTTACAATTTATAGTCTTAGAGAATAGCTAAGATACTAAGTAAAACAACTTAAGGTCAAACAACTGGTATATGTCAGATGTAGAGTTTTAATTCAGCTCTTTCTGACCCTGAAGCCAATTCCCTATTGACTAACTCAATCTACTGGCTGATAAAAAGTATACATTTATGACCTTTATGATCATTCTATACAATATGATGTGGCTTCAATGTATCTCCCAAATCCCAGGCAGCTGGTGGCACAATTAGTCTGGAAACTTCAGTTCAAATTCTGCCTGAGACACTAGCTATATGACTTTGGACAGATCACTTAACCTCAGTTTACCTCAGTTTCTTCAACTGTAAAATGGAGGTGATAATAGAACCTTCCTCCCAGGGTTTTTGTAAAGATCAAATGAGATAATATTAAAAAAAAATTAACCCTAAAACAAACAAATAACCCTCTTATCCCAGTACCTGACAGTGGACATAAGCATATAAATAAAACAAAAAAAGTATATATATATATATATATATATATATATATATATATATATATATATATATATATAATTACTCATTAACAAACTAAATACATAAATAAATATAAATTATCTTCCCTTTTCCTTATCTCATCTTAGTCTTTATGTATTTTGTATTCTGGTCAAATTGGACTTCTTTTTGTTCCTTATTCTATTTTGCTCGGTCTGTCTCTCTGAGCATTAGGTTGCACTGTTCTCCAGACCTGAATGGATTCTTTCTACCATCCCATCCTCTTATTTAGCAATATCTCTCATTCTTGAAGGCCTACCTCCTCAATGAAACCTTCTAAAGTAGAGATGAATTTGAATTGTTTTCTCTTCAGATTTC
Organism: Sminthopsis crassicaudata; assembly: GCF_048593235.1. Classification (NCBI taxonomy): domain Eukaryota; kingdom Metazoa; phylum Chordata; class Mammalia; order Dasyuromorphia; family Dasyuridae; genus Sminthopsis; species Sminthopsis crassicaudata. The sequence continues at coordinate 219,558,656 of NC_133622.1, read as the reverse complement.
TCATGGGATGCCTTCTGGACCGCTCCATCATCCTCATCCCATTCTCCCATGCCTCACAAGTCATGCCCTTGCTTTCTCTATTAGATTACAAAAATCTTAAGAGCCGTGTCTCTTTTGGATCTATTTTTGACTTCCCCCTTATTCCTATCATTATGTATTAGATATGCTAAGTATTTCCTAACCATTTGTCGAATGGCTGAATGAATCCACAAATCATATCAAATACATAGCAAATGCTTCTTGGCTTCATTTATTCAGTAGGCACATACATTAACTTATTTGAACTTAACTATTGCTTTGTGACATAGGTGCTATAATCTTCATCATACAGCTGAGGAAAACTTAGCAAAAGTGATCAGCCCATAGTTATAGATTGTAGGATCATACATTTGGACTGGAAAGGATCTTAGAGGTCAAGTCTAATTTTACAAATTGGGAAACTGAGGCCAAGGGAGATTATGCAACTTGTCTCCTGATGAGCAGATAACATTTGGGTATATGTTACAGCATTAAATTATATAGCTAGTGAATTTTCTAGGGTAAGATTCAAACTCAGGTTTTCCCAGTCCAAGGCCTGGGCTTTATCTACTGCATCACACTGCTTAAGGATTGGTTCAATAGGACCTTGGGTGCAAGCAGGAATCTCTTTTATTTATAGGTTTATGGTCATTGGTCTTCCATTTTAATCCCCCCTTTTAATCCTCCCCATTTAATTCATCTAATGAGCAGAAAAAAACTTGACATGTGTACAGCTACTATGATTGCTTGATTCTACTTATTACTCATTAACAAACTCCATATATAGTTCATTTTAAAATGATGTCATATTTATATAATAAAATATAAGGATTATTACTGTTATGAATGATAATAAAACCAGCAAGAACACAGATTTATATGAGGAGGAGGAAGGTATACAAAAACAGATATTGAGTAAACATTGTAGAATGAATTTGAGTCAAGAAGACTAGGATACAAGACTGACTTCTGACACTTACGTTGGTAGCCATTTATTAGAAGACATTATCTGATTATTTGACTCAACCACTCATCTATTGAATGAGGCTAATAATACCCATGTTACCTACCTCCTGGACTTGTTTTTAGGTGCAAAGAAAGGAATACATGCAAATTGCTATGCAAACTGTTAAATATTACATAAACATCAGTATTATGACAAATTGATATGTGCCAGTAAGCAGATAATTACAAATAATGTGATACTAATGGGAACTGGGAAGACAAAGGCAGATAGCCAATGGGGCCTTCTTTTTGCAAGAAGGTTAGGATGAAAAAATCAAGATAATTAGAAAGGTTATGATTGGCTTCTAAACATTGGCTGTTTACAGTTTTCTGTCTATAGTATCTGGCAAAGAGATATCCATAAGATCAAGGCCAGACAGCTGGAAGAATAAACAGAGATGCAGAACTCATTTCACCCACATATGTACTGTTAGACCTTAGGCTTGGCTAATCTCTGCGTGGTTTATTTACATGTCTAGGGGATTAGAGCTGTCAGAGGAGCAAAGGCACAAATGAGACCATCTCCCAGCTGGCAATATCCCCAGACTTTGTGTGTGTGTGTGTGTGTGTGTGTGTGTGTGTGTGTGTGTGTGTGCGCGTGTGTGTGTGTGTGTGTGTGTATGTGTGTGTGTGTGTGTGTGTGTGTGTGTGGCTTACCCCACACAAAGAATTTTGTTGGGTTAAAAATGTGAAAGGGAAGAAGAGGGAGAAGTTAATTCAGGTTCTGCAAACTTCCAAAGTAGAAGAGTTTTACTCGTAGGGATTTTGATTAGCTGAGGAACTTCCCATCTAAACATATTCAGTTTTATATAACAATAGCTTTGGTCTTAGACCAAAATTTTCAATTATCTCACCAAGAATCTGTTATTAAATAACGGCTAAACTTAAAAATTAAGGAAATGTATTCTAACTACACATCTATAATGCACAATTTTAAAGCATATTGACAACAATATACCAAAGATACTTAAACTCTAGATGGATAACATTTTTGGATGTTATAAATTCAAAGGGTGGGGCAGCTGGGTGATGCAGTGAATAGAGTACCAGCCCTGAAGTCAATAGGACCTGAGTTCAAATCTGACCTCATACATTTAACACTTCCTAGATGTGTGACCCTGGGCAAGTCACTTAATCCCAATTGCTTCAGCCAAAAAATAAAAATAAAAAAAAAATAAAATAAATTAAAAAAAAACTCAAAGGTCCCTTTTAACAATTCATGAAGTCATTCACTATTCCAGGTTAAGAATGTTCCTCATTCTGTAGTCTGCTGACTGCTGCAGAGGTTACCGTTAGTGTTTTCCATTCCCCTATGCTTTGGATTGCTCAGTACCGTTAACTTCCTAGTACCTTTCAGTTGTCAAACTTTCAAAAAGTATCAGGTTCTATGACCTAGTCTGCTGGATGAGACTTTTGTTGTTGTTATTGTTGATAGGGACATGCATCTTCTAAACAATTGACTTGTTCACATCTTATAAATAGGCTACCTCCAAATACTCTAGACGTAACTGGAAGGGGATTTTTTTTTCTATATATTTTTTTCTCTGTATTGTTTAGACAATATAAGGTCAATCTGGAAAAAAAAACAGGCTGAGCCAGATTATTAATGGCGTCTAGAGCCAAATAGAGGAATTCCTCTTTTATAATACAAGCAGTAGAATGTCACTGAAGCTTTCAAAGCAGGGAAGTGGTATAGTTAAACCTGTGTTTTGGAACTATCATTTTGGTTATTGTGTGGTTAATGGATTGAAGAGAGCTGAGATTGAAGGCCGGGAGGTTATTTCAATAGTACAATCTAAAGGTGATGATGGTATGAGCTTGGGTGGTAATGATGAAAGTAGAGATGAGATAAATGTGAGAGATTTTATGGAAGTAGAATTGACAGGATTTAGCAACTGGTTGGATCTGGGTGATAAAGGATAATTAATATGCACACTTTTGGGAATACTTAAAAATGTTCATGAGTTTAATGTAGTCTATTGTCATCTGTGAATAGGAGCGTTTGATGAACCTTGCTCTGGATAAGAAATCCTTCTATTTGGATTCATCACAAAACATCCTTCATGCTACTGATGTGTACTTTGGATGAGCATATATCTTCCTGTTTTGTGCCTTATTTAGTTTGATTGTCAGCAGAGCATTAAACAAAGTCATTTCTATTGTTATATCTGTCCTAACATCTTGTACCATTTTAATACCTTGTTGGGGGACAGCTTTGAAAGCTTCAAGACTATTCTAAGTTCAAGAAATGAACACTGTGAATTTCCTTTGAGATTGCCCCTGTATTAGGTAATGTCAGAGATATAAATACAAGCCTTTTAACGTGGAATATTAAGTAGGTTTCAAATGAGCAAGTTTCAATGGCAAGAATGCTAGATTTTGAATTGGAAAACTTACATTCAAATGCTGACTTAGCCCTGAACAAGTTACTTGACACATTTAGGTGCCAGTTCCCTTAGCTTTGAAATAAATGGAGGGTGGGTAGCTGACCAAAGTGTCTTCCAGTCTTAAATTTATGATATCCTGAGGTACAGGGGAATTAAAAGAGGGCTTGAGGGATAAGAAGAAGGACAGCCTTCGGATGAGCTTTGAAAAAGATCGGAAGACCAGGATAATATAGTGGGGAAAGTATTGGCTCAGGATTCAGAGGAGCTAGGTTAATATCTTGCCTTTGATGCTTACCATTTATGTTACATCAAGTTAGTCACTTAGCTGTTAGTTCCTTCCCCTGAAAAATAATGGAATTGGACTCTCACATGCTTTAGACTCTATATCTCTAAGTCCCTCATCAACATTTTAGATAGAAATATGATCTGAACATATAGTCAGAGGTGGCAGCGAGCTGCCAGTTGAAGTCCCTCTATATAAATCAAATGTTTGGTGTTAGGGAATAATAAAAGAAAAAGTTGGAAAAATGTAGTCTGGGGGAAGATTATGCAGATCCCTGATGATGATTTGAAGAAAAGGTTCTTGACTTTTTCTGTGCCATGGGGAAATCTAGGGAAGTTTATGAATCCCTTCTCAGAATAATATTTTAAGTGCATTAAATAAAATACATACAATACAGAGTGCAAAGGAAAACAATTATATTAAAATAGAGTCATCAAGATTTTTTTTTGCTGAAGCAATTGGCGTTAAGTGACTTTCCTAGGGTCATACAATTAGGAAGTATTAAGTGTCTGTGACCAACTTTGAACTCAGGTCCTTCTGACTTCCTTTTTTTGTCAGGACTGTGCTCTATGCGCTAAACTATTTTGCAAATTTTAAAATAAAGTTCATGAACTTTAGGTTAAGAATTCATCATGCATTTCTTCCCCTCTGCCCATCTTTTGGCTTCAGTGACTTGTCAGATTCTGAGCTTTAAACAAAAACATTTCTGCAGTATTATACCAACTAAGACCAATCCAGTCCAATGAGAATTTACTAAGCATAGTGCATGCTACACATTTTGCTAGATACTGGACTTGCAAAGACAAAGACAAGATAGTGCCCTTATAGAGCTTATATTCTATTTGGGGATGCAAATAGAATTGTTGATGGTCCTTCAGTTTTGGTCAAAGGAACTTGGCATATTTATCTTGGAGAAGTAAAGACTTGGTCAGGGAGTATGACAACAGAATTAAAGAATTCAAAAAGATGTCCTATGTAAAAGGGTTTTGAAATAATCTCTGAGGAGAATTAGAAATACATATATAGTAAGGATTCCTTTACTGTTTAAGTTGAACTAGATGGAACCTAAGTTACTTTTCTATTCTCAAATTCTGCCATTCTCTATAGTATTATCAATGGGGACATCATAATTCTCTAGGCCCTTTTAATCAAAGAGTAAAACTTTACCAAGCCAGTGGTACAACTGAGTAACACTTTAGCAAGCTAATTGGATATTTAAAAAAATGCTTTTATGCCACATGACCTTAGAAACTGAACTCAGAGGTGAGATTTCAATTTGTTCTTAAAAATACAACTTAAGCTTGCTTTAGCAATGAGTGACAAGAACTGCCCTCAAAAGGTCTTTCTGAGATGAAGTACATTGTGTTAGCATCTTCACAAACTTGTCTCTCTGAGAGAGCTGAAGAGTGTCAAATAGACGTGCAATTTGCAACATGTTGTCAGGCTTGGATGCTTCTGCAAGAGATAGTCATATCTTCAGGCAATTATGATTCATATTCAACAGGACTCAATTTGAAACTAAAAAAAGAACAACTCATACCTTGCAGTAAATGGACAGGCTGCATTGATTTCATGTATTCTCAGTTCCACCATAAATAATATTTATGTGGGGAGAATAATCTGGCAGGGTGCCCTTCTATCCCTGGGTTGTATGCAAAACAGACCTGAGAATATTGGTTCTCGAATAGACAAAATAGATTTTATAAGGGAAATGGGCTTTTCAGGTAATATGATTTATACCACAGGCATCTCATTCTTTCCCCCCTTTGCTTCTTTTAATCATTGTTGTATGCCTACTGTGACCTCATCTTTATGACATCCCCCCAAATAAGAAGTTCTTTGCTCTGATTGCAGTAAATAAATGCCTGAAATACATAAAGCAACAGAGGTATAGGGAGTATGCATATTTCTCCTATAGGTAGCAAGACATGGTTTGGAACTGGCCTTTGTGCTGAAAGTTTGTTCTATGTCTTGAGATTGAGATGGTTTTATGAAAATGTGAGGAAGAAAAGATTTCTTCAAGTTGATATTCAAAGAAAAACTTATAGAGGAGGTAGTAGCTAAACTAGAAAATGAATTAAGAGAAGAATTTCAGCTTACAGAGGTGCCAGGTACTATTCTTCCCCCAGAAGTTTATGGAAATGGGAACCAGAAAGAAACTAGGCTTTTTCCATCATTTAGGTCCACTGTACTAGACAGAATATGATCTTATCAGCCTTGATTACTATGTATTTACATATACTGTGACCATGGAGGTATTAGTCATGTTTACATATGTCCTGTCTGAGAAAATACCAGAATGATGATATAAGAATATGAGATTAAAGGCAAAAGCTATGAATTTGCAGCCTTCTCCCAGCCTTTCTATATACGCTCTCTATTCATACACAATCCAATCCAATAAATATTTATTGTATACCTATTATATAAGAGATAGAATGACATGATAAATAGAGAGCTGGTCTTGAAGCCATGAAAAACTGGCTTCAACATTAGACAAGTTTTCAGAGAAGGCATGATCACTCGCATTGGTAGAGAAAGTTCCTACTTTCCATGGTAACCAGTTATTATTTACTAATAATATACCTTGTGTCCAGCACTGTACTAAGACTGGTGATACAAAGAAAGGCAAAAATAGTCCCTGACTTTAAGAAGCTCACAATATAAGGAGAAATAATATGTACATAATTAAATATATACACTTATATGCAGAGAAGTTGGAAGGTATTTTCAGAGTAGAAGGTACTAGCAGTGGGAGAGAACAAATCCTCCTATAGAAGGTGAAATTCAAGCTGAAGATGGGATTTGAGTTTTTTGAAGGAATCTAGACAAATCAAGAAGTAGAGCTAGAGCTCATTCCAGGTATGGGGACATCCAGTGAAAAAAGTTTAAAGATAGGCAATGGGGTATCATGAGATAAAGACAGAAATTAGGCCATTGTGGCCAAAATGAAGAGTTTATGAAAGGGAGTAACATGTAAGAAGACTGAGAAGATAGAAAAAAGATTGAGTGTAAAGAGTTTTCAGTACAAGACAAGAACTTTCTTTTTAATCCTGGAGATAAGTAATAAAGAGTTACTAAAGTTAATTGAGTAGGGGGCTGGGGATCAGACCTTAGATTGGGGGAAATAACTTTAGCAGGTGAATAGAGGATGATGGATTGGATTCAAGAAAGACTGGAGGCAGAGGAAACAAACAAAGCTTTTGAGGGGCACTGACAACTTGACAACTAAATGAAGAACAAGGAAAGACTTTTTATAGGTGATGACACCTGAGTGTTCCAGACATCTCTAATTAAATGTCACTGAAGTTTAGGTGCAAAATATCAAAGCATTCTAGTAAATTCTAGAATTCTAAAATCTGTGAACTGCCTAAGAATATATGTCCTTTTTCTGGGATTTAATTGTGGCATTGTGTTCTGGGTCAAGTCATTTGTAGGATAGGCAATTCACATTTGGGTATTACACATCCACAGGAAAGACTTTATGATAGTGAAAGAAATGAAATCCATGTTATTTGAAGAAATGGTAAAAGAGATTTTTAATTTGATAGAAGAATTGAGATCAGTGGAGGAGAGGATATAGTAATGGTTTTTGGATATTTGAAAAACTATTATATAAAAGTGAGACCAGATTTAATCTCACAAGTACTTGCTTAAGGGAGTTTTCAACTAATTGGAACTGTCCAACACTTGAAAACTGTCTCACAAGATGATTCCTTGTCACTAGTTGTGTTTTAAAAGAGACTATTGCTAAGGGATAGTCTAGACAGTATTCTTGCATTGATTGAGATTTCTGAATTCTTATTTATTTATTTTGGTTATACCTGTACAATCAATTTTTCATAGATTTCCATATGAATCATGTTGGGAAAGAAAAAAAAATGAGAACAATAGGAAGAAAACATGAGGAAGAAAACACAACAAACAAAAAAATGAAAATACTATGCTCCAATCTGCATTCAGTCTCCATATTTCTTTCTCTGGATGTGGATGACATTTCCCATCCAAAGTCTAATGGAGTAGTCTTGAATCACTATATTTCTGAGTAGGCCTTAGTCTATCAAGTTGATCATCACAACCTTGCTTTTACTGTGTACAGAGTTTTCCTGATTCTGCTCATTTCAATCAGCATCAGTTCATGTGTCTGTCTAGGCTTTTCTGAAATAAGCCTATTTATCATTTCTTATAGAACAATAATATTTCATTATAGTCATATGCCATAATTTATTTAGCCATTACCCAATTGATGGGCATACATTCAATTTTCACTGATTTTTTTTAAACTCTCGATTTCTATAATTTCAATTTGTGCAGGGGCCAATATGATTTGATAAGAACTTCCAGTGACAGAATTAAACTCAAGTCAATTGTCTCAAGTACATAGCTAAAATATACCAGCAATTTTTTTTAATAATAGAAATGACCTGTGGGTGGTTTTAAATGCGATTTCCACATCAAGGTATAGGCAAATGGGAATTTTCAAAATTTTCAAAGTATGTTTCCTTAGGTAAGGTAAACGTTCACCTTTTCAATCTTATTTTATATTTTTCCTGAGTAAACTTTCACCTCTTCACTGATCTTCCATAGATTTTACAGAAGCAAACTTTAGCCTGGATCCTATTTGTATCATGATAAATTCATGCTTAGGTTTGGAATTAGTAAGATCTCAAATACATATTTCCATAACTCATATATATTGTTTTAAGAGTGGGGAATATTTTAATTTTGATCAATAAATTCAAAGCGTTAAAGAAAGAAGGAAGATGCCATTCTAGTGTAACTATCTTTTCAGATTTTTTTATTTCTGATACAACTAACTGAAATGTTCTTCAAAATATTTGAGTTTTGACAGTTCATAAAGATAGTGGATAATGTAAATATATTCTACACAATATCAAGCCTTAATAAAAATAAAGCTGAAACAGCCATATCTAGTGTATTCAGTCTTACAATATATTTGTCTAGTCCTTTCTTTTGCAGAAACTAAAATCTATAGGGGTAACAGATGATAGGGAAGAAGGTGCAGTGGAAAATGTCAGGAGATGTTACATCTGGTCCTGCCTGTACCAGTAAATTTGGTCTGGATTCTAGAATGAGCCTCTATCTCTTTAGGCCCTGATTCCCTGATTTGTATCATAAGAACATTGGACTGGAGGATCTCAAAAGTGCATTCTAACTCAAATATTTATAATCATAATATGAGAGTGCAGTTCAGTCTAGTGTCTTCATGCTTAGTGAGACCAGTACTGGCCTAGTGAGACTGTTATTTGGATTCTAATTCTATTTCAACTAGGAAATAAAGAATTTGTAGCTTTGGGTAAGTCATTTAACCTCTGACTTCAGTTTCATTTAGCCTCTATTCTTTGGGTTCCTCATCTGTAATTAAGTTTGGGCTAAAGTATGTCTAAAAGCTCTGATGGCTTTGTGAATCTATTCTATACTGATTAGAACTGGACATTTTAGGAGGTTTGAATAATTTGTGTTATTGAGAGAAAAGGAAAACAGTTATTCTGAGAGGTCATGAAACATAATGTAACTGATTTAATATCTGCTCAATTTGTGGATCTTGGGTTATGTAAAATTTGACGGTCTTCTCAAATGTTAAGAGTCAAAGGCCATTTAATTATGGAATATAGACTTGCTTTCACTGGACTAGTCCAGAGAAATAGATGAGTCCTTGAAAACCACTTACATGAACAGTGGAATGAACATTCACTGGATTTGGAGACAGTGAACCTAGATATGACTACCAACTCATGCAATTCCCTAGCTGTAGGATTTTAGACATTTCATGCTGTGGACTTCAGTTTTCTCATCTGCAAGATGGAAATAATAGTCCCAAAGCCATCTTTAAAGGATTGATATGAAGATCAAATGATATTGCACATCATATGCATATGTACACACATGTAATGTATTTACATATAGATACACATTACCATTATTTATGTACATATATATTCTAAAACATATAAATAATATTAAATAATATTTATAGTTCAGTAAATAGTATGTAAGTGATTGTAAATAATGGAATGTTTTCTAAAGGACTATATACATGTTAACTGTTATTATTATTACTAATATTCTTAATTTTTTTAATACAAATAGTATCATGTATGGAGAGTGAAGGAAGTTACCCTAGTCACTCTATTCTGCTTCTCTTTGCAGGAAATTCCAAGGTCAGCTGACTTTTAGCTCCTAACAGTAATAATAACTGACATTTATATAGTGCCTTAAGGATCATAAAACTCTTGCTTATTTCAATTGAATCTCATGACAACCTTGAGAAATAGGCATGAGTATCATACCCATTTTACAGGTGAAGAAACAAATGTCAGTAGCAAGATTCACATTCAGGATTCTAGGTTTCAAATGCAGCATGAATGCAATACTGTGGAAAGTAAGCATTTTGAAGAAATGGGCTATATAATTATTAACTTTTTTGGGGGAATTTTGTGCTCTCCTGTAGCACAAAGTCATAGACTTTATTGTATGAACTAATGAAAGACCACTCACATAAATGTTCTGCTTCAATCAATGAGTTATAAGCCATGAGAAACGGAAACAATTTTAGGAGTAATTGAATGGGAGGAACACAGCTGAACAGAGGGCAGTAATGAGCAAGGATGGATCCTTAAAAGTGTTATTTTTTGAGGCAAACCCCCTGAGAGAAGACTGAAACCACATAAATGTTGCAGAATCCTTTTTTAATATTTCCTCAGGGCTTGGTAAGCACAGGCAATATTTACGGAAGCATTCTGCATGACGTTGGTAGCTATGCTCCTACTTGCAGCAGGAAATGATTCTTTGAAATGTATCATCTGGAAGGTGTTCCAGTGAATGGAAAAATCCAAAGATGCGCATCCGATAGACAATAACCATTTCAGTTTAAAATAAATAAGTCAAGCTAATATAAATGTTCCAATGAACCAACTTAAGTTGAATGGTAAAAGATGAAGAAGTCATTGTTCCATGAAATAGTTTGTATGTGAATGTTTTTCGGAGTCACAAATGGGGGAACACTTACATAAGTGAGGAAGCAATTCTCAGAAAACCAGAAGTAATTTTCTGTATTGTCCCTTCCCCTTCTCTAAAACATTCCCTTTCCTGAAGAGATTAATTTAAATTAACCTAGCAAGTTACTAGAAACTGCATTCAAAAGCTTTCTTCCAAATGGCATTCTCCCTAACACAGAGTCAGATAGCTGTTGAGAAGTCTTATGGGAAAATTGGGAAATCTATAGGTATGTGACAGCTCTTGTTCAAGCTGATTAAAGTGGATATTTCACAAACAAAGTCAACTATGAAATTTCTAGGTGGAAATGGATTGATGGAATCCCTAGATGTTGATCCATTGTAATTTGGAGAAAGTGACAGCTAAATTGATGCATTAAATATCTAAGAGCCCATAAATGTCTGAGAGGATGCAGCCATAGTTCTTTGGAAAGAAATTTGGCTTTGGAATCAAAAGATCTAGGTTCAATTTCTAGCTTTATTTCTTAATAGCTATGTGACTTTGGGTGGATTACAAAACTCCTTTCTACCTCAGTTTCTCCATTTGTAAAGTGATGAGATCTGAAAGGCCTCTTTCAGTTCTAATCCATGACACAATTGGACTGCAATATAAGAATAGGGTAGATATCTGAACAATTCTGAAGGAAAGCTATTAAGACTTTTCATGTTAAAAATGGAATATAATAAGAATTTTGGACCTATATGTAGCTTTATGTTTTCTACTATAGAAGGAAGAATATCGTAAAATCATAGAATTAGGATTAGAAGGGATCAAAGAGTTCATTTAATCCAACTTCTACTTTTTATAGATAAGGCAACCTGGTGACCGTCAAGTTGGCAAATGCAGTCTATGTTCTGTGACTCAAAATGTAGAGCTTGTTCTATGAAGCCTCTTATATCATTCCCTGTCTTCCATTCAAATCATATGATGGCAAAGGATGCCTCCAGAGCCACTGTTTGATACCCAATGAACTGAGTGGGGCAAAGAGGACTCAAATAAGAATGGACATTTGTGTCTTTGTTGTATTTCCATGGGCTCAAATTTCTATGTTCCTTCCTGTGTCACTAATGCAGACTACCAAGGCCTAGCAATTTTGGCCTCTGCCATCCTTTTCATGAAGTTGGTAAAGGGAGTTTATTAATTATTCTTATCCTTGCTCCCAGAGAGCCCTCACAATAGGGAATGATGTAGACTCAGGCCACCTCCAAGTAGGATCAGCTTGGCTGGAAACTCTGTTCCCTAATTTACTGTTTCAGTGGCTTCAGAAAATGCCTGAAATGAATTTGTATTTAATCAAATCCTACATAGCCAAGGAATAGGAATTAGATGGGAATATGATGTTTTCAAGATGCTACTGGGCTCAAAGGATCTACCTATGCCTAAAGTTCCCATTGATGTCGATAAACCAGCTATCAATAGGACACCAACAGCAGGGAGCATCTGAAAATTCCCCACAGCATAGTGCTTAGGGATGTTGTGGGTTCACAGCTTCACATGTGCTGAAAATCCCTTCCCTTCTTTCTTTATAATTACTTGGAAACAGTATTTCATTTTAAAAATGTATTTATTTATTTAAAACTTAAATAAAAATAGAAAAAACCACACTGTCATGTGTCCAGCAGAACATGAAAGGATTGAAAATATGTAAGAATAAATTTCCATATAATAACAGACTACATTATATTCAGAATTGTCCATCTTGCTTCCTTGTAAGTTTTCTTTTGTTCTCTGCTGTGAACTTTTTTCTTTTTTTCTCCTTTCCTCCCCCTTTTCCCATTTCACCTATGTGGACTACAATGAAGTATGGATATATTTATGTAGACATACAAAAACATACATACACACATATATATATATACACATATACATACATACAGAGACATATACACATACATATACATAGATATCTATAATCATACACATATCCCTTCATCTGCATCTCTTTGAAACTGATTACACTTATTTGTCCTTTGTTTCTCTGAAAGTGGATAACATCATCCTTCTTAGGTCCAAGTCTTTCTATTTTTTTCTAAATCCACTAACTCATCATTTCCTGCATCATAACAATATTCCAAGCTTAATTGTTTTGAATAGTCTAAAACAATGGCTATAATTTGGCTGACACATAACATATGGAAACTGTATTTTAAATAAATAATGTGGAAACTAAGTCAGTCTGTTCCCCTGAAGTGAGATGGGGCTTTATTCTTTCTTTTCACTAAACGAGCAATAACTTGGTCCTAGTCCTCTCACAGTACAGTCTGTGCTGTCAGTGTCACAAGTCCCACAGTGACACGCTGTTGCCACAGGGTAAGAGTACAGAGAGTCAGCCTGCTTTGCACAGCCTGGAAGGTTCACGGTTTCGTAGACAAACTCCTTGAAGGTACATGTTTTCTGAATGTTGGGTCTGATTGGGTCCTTATATACCAGGTCCTGGAAAAGATAGAAAGGCAATAAGAGGCTTATATGATTCTGTCTGCTTCTATTTGGATTTTGCTTTATAGATTAGACAAAATGAAACTGAAATTGAATATCCTGCCCTCTAACATTTACCTACTGAAAACCAGTGTGATGTGCCCTGGAGAAATCTCCTGCTCTAGGGCACATTGAAGAAGACTGGTTCTGCATCACTTCTGGATGGCCCTGGAAATTTTATAGAAAATGTAAACCAGCGTTGGGGCCATTCCCATCTCATCCTCTGAAACTACAATTATAGGGCTCACAAACTATGTAGGGCATTTTTCAAGTTATAAAGCTACTTTTTAATTTGTGACAGAAGGGATCAGCTAGATAGAGCAGTAGATAGAGCACTGTGCTTCAGACTAGGAAGTCTCATCTTCCTGAATTCAAATCTAGAGTCAGACATTTACAAGCTAAGTGACTCTGGTCAAGTCACTTAAGTTCTGCTTGCCTCAGTTCCTTATCTGTCAAATGAGCTGGAGAAGGAAATGGCAAACCACTCTAATATCTTGGCCAAGAAAATCCCAAATGGTGAAATCACAAAGAGTTATAACAACCAAGGGCCACAACAACAATAACAATGGGCATTCCAGGGGTTATGGATCAGAGATGGAAGGGACTTTAGGGGTCATTTAATCTGAATTCCTCATTATATGGTTCAGAAAAATGAGTTGACTAGCTCAAAGCCAATGAACAGTCAACCCAACATGCATATTATTATATGCCAGACTAATAATCAGCAGAGTTGTAAATTGAAGCAGCAGCTAGGTAATCTACAATGTTGGACTTGGAATTGGGAAGACCCGAATTCAAATCTAGCATTTTCACTGGCTTCTCTCAAGCCTAGAATGGTCTTACTTTTCTTCTCTTCCTCCTGGCTTCTTTTAAGTCCCAGCTAAAAAACTCACCATCTACAGGAGACCTTTCACAATTCCTCTTAATTTGAATATATTTCCTTTATATAGTATTTCCAATTTATCCTATTTAGTTCATAGTTTTTTTCCTCCATTAGACTGTGAACTCCTTAAGGGCAGATACTGCCTTGTACATTTGCTTGTGTTCTTATGCTTAACACAGAGCCTGGGACACAGCAAGCATTTAATAAATAGTTGTTGACTAACTCTGGGCCACTCTATCCCTGTTACCTCAACTTTAAAAAAGAAGTATAATAATATTATTATTAGAAGAGTAATATTAATAAGAGATAATGATGATGATAATAACAATATTTACTTCCCAGATTGTTGTGAGAATAAAATTTGGTAATATCCGTAAAAGACATTGAAAATGTAAAAATAAATTTATTTAATAGTTATTATTATTACCCATGTTATATACATGAGAAAGCAAGGTTTTTTTTTTTCATATTATTAACTAAAAGGTATATTTTTAACATAAAAAGATATATTAACTAAAAGATAAAATCATATAGTAATTAGGTTTAATTGCATATAAAAATATTTCCAAGGACAGTATTTTGTCTTACTACCATGTATTTAGGGGAAAAAAAGTCATGAATTATTAACTATTTTCTTGTATCAAAACCCAAGGGTCTCATGTCCTTTAGACATATTTTTCCCCTTAAGTGTTGTATACTTTATAGATATTCTGTTTTCTAAAGGATACAAAAACAGCTTACAGGAGAGTTTCTATTTATATGAACAGATAATTGAGGGATTTTAGAGATTATCTTTCTCAACTCTTTTAATATTTGAAAATATTTGAGAATCAGAGACTTGAAATGACATGCCTAACTTGCGAATTAATGGAAGAATTGGAACTTGAACCCAATACCTTTAGGTCTTACCTAGTTCATGTTCTTTCCACTATACCATACTGTTTAATGTAGACCATAGCTATTGTTCTCTTACATGGATATAGAAAGAGAATAATTGACTCCCAGGCAGTAATTTGAATCTTTTTTTTTTTTTTTCTAGAAGACACATATATTGTGGATGACATACTGTATGACCTACGAACTGATTTGAATTTTCTTATCATAGTGCCTAAACATGCACCTTTTCAAAACCAGGCCCCTTAAGAGCTAAGTAAGGAAATGGTATTAACAAAAAGAAATGGCCTTCAAGGAGCATCAATCAATAAAATACCAAAGAAACTCTTGCATGTACAACAGAAGAATGTGAGATCCTCATTGGCAGAGGCCAATTATTTTCTTTGAAATGTTTGCTAATATGAATTAGATAGATTCTATTTATTTTCAACCTAAAACAAAGATCTTTAAATCCTACATTTTTTACCCATTGTAATATAAGCACTTTCTTATTTAGGGAAGGGGGGAGGAAGTGAGAATGGGGGAAGGCAGTTGACTATAGATTCAGTGAAATTTAAATTCTCTGAGGATGGAGACTATGTTTCTAATTTTTTTTCCTGCATTCTCAGAGCCTAGTACAGTGTCTTGCACAAAGTAGATAATGTTGAATTTAATTGAATTGGACCAAGTCTTCAGAACTTCAGGGAAGAAGACTGATCATATACACAGCTGAGGACAAATTACAGGACATTTATTAGCTTTGATATTGAAGAACTAAAGTAGTTTTTTTTAATTATTCTGCTGACTGTGTTTTGCTTTTTGTCTGCAGAATTGTTTTGGGCTGCCATATTATCAGGCATAACTTTGATGCCTACAGCTGAATTTTTACAGTGATTGACCTTTTACATCAACTTGGGATTTTTCCCTATTGTTAACTAGCAATTGTTTGATCCTGGACAAGTTAAGTTCCCTTTCTGAGCTTTAGTATTCTCTTCTGTAAAATGAAAGGGCTTGGGCTACATGTTCTCTAAGAAGAAGGGTAAAAAAAGTGCTGGGTTTGGACTCATCTCATTTGGATTCAAATGCTAGCTTTTCTATTTGTTAACTAAGCTTGTTTTGAAAGCCATTCAGATTCTTTTTGCCTCAGTTACTTCATCTGCAAAATGGGTGGGTTAGACTTAAAATCTTCTGAGATCTCTTCCACCAAATCCTTGCTTTCTTGTTGTTTATTGAGGTTCTGATTTGATTTATTCAAATAGAAGCAAGGAGGTTTGTGGTGCAGTGAAAAGAACAGGATTTGGAACCCCAGGACTATTACTTATGAATCATATATGACCTTGGGCAATACATCAGCCTCCTCTTGTGTAAAATTAGGGTTAAGGTTCGATTAGATCAAAGGTACCTTCCAGAAATCAATCCTGAAGCCATGACCTTACTTTGAAATGACTAAAGGGAGTGCATGTGACACAGTAGGGAGAGCACTGGACTTGAAGCTGGAAGGACTTGGGTTCAAATCCTAGCTCTGATATTGAAAAGCTATGCAATCCTGGGCAAGTCATCTGACTTCTCTGGAGATGTTTTATCATCAATAAAAATGGCATCATATTTGACATTTACCCAGTACTCTAGGATTTGCAAAATGATTCACATTCGTGACCTTCTTTTAATCAGTTAATAAGCTTTTATTAAGCCCTTAATATGTGTTAAGTACTGAATAATGGGGATACAAAGAAAGGTGAAGACTTAATCTTTGCCCTCAGGGAGCTCATAGAGAATGATTGGAAAGAAAACATGTAAATAATAAGGTACATGCAAGATATATATGTGTGTTTCAGAGAGAGAGAGAGAGAGAGAGAGAAACAGAGAATGACAGAGAGGCACAGAGAGACACACACCGACAGCAAGACAGAGACAGTTAGAAGGAGATAAAGAGACAAAGACAGAGTCAGAGATGTACACCCAGAAGGAAAGACAGAGAGAGAGACAGAGAGAGAGAGAGAGAGAGAGAGAGAGAGAGAGAGAGAGAGACAGAGAGACAGAGAGACAGAGACAGAGAGACAGAGAGAGAGAGAGAGAGAGAGAGAGAGAGAGAGAGAGAGAGAGAGAGAGAGAGAGAGAGAGAGAGGAGGGAGAGAGAGAGAGAGACAGAGAGAGAGAGAAGAGGAGAGAGAGAGAGAGAGAGAGAAAGAAAGAGGAAGAGAGAGAGGAGAGACAGAGACACAAAGATACAGAGAGAAAGAGACAGAGACAGAGACAGAGACAGACAGAGAGAGGAAGAAAAGAGACAGACAGGCAGAGACAGAGATAGGGAAGACAAACTCAGAGAGAGAGAGATAGTAAATAGGAGGTAATGTTAGAGGAAACAATAGCAACTGAGCAACTGGGCAACTAGAAAAGGTCTCTATAAAATAAGATTTGAACTGAATTGTGAGAAAGGGCAGTATTCAGGCATAGGAAATAAGCTGGTATAAAGGCAGGTAGTTAGAAAGGAATATGTGTTCAGTTAAGGAAAAGCAAGTAAGTTGATGTTATAGTGTAATAGAATGTGTGGAGGGAAAAGTAATGTGCCAGAAGGCTTAAAACACAGGAAGAGATCAGGATCTGAAGAGCTTTAATTGCTAAACAAAGAATTTAATTTTTAATCCTGAAAGTAATGGGAAACTTCTGGAGATTTTTTGAACTTTAACACAGCCCTGGAGGGTAACTGTTGGTATTATCCTTATTTTACAGATGAGAAAACTGAGTCTAAGTGAGATTAAGGGGCATCCCAACATCATATGAATGGAAAATATCTCAGGGAGGATTTGAAGCTAGGTATTCCCCATTTGTCTAAGTTCAGCCCTGTCCATCATACCGCAGAACTACTATAAGGAGCAAATGAAATAAAATATTGAAAATGTATTTTGTATACACTTATTTCTATATTCTTTTCCCTGATAGAATATAAGCTCCTTGAGGCCAAGTTTTCTTTCATGTTTGTCTTTATATTTTCCAGTTCCTAATAGTCCCTGGCACATGGACAGTATTTAATAACGATGATTTTGGAAGCATTTTGTAAACTTCAAAATGCCACATAAAAAAGCCAACTGTTACTAATAGATAAATTATTAATAAAACATGCTTTCTGGGGAGAAAACGATGAAATTTCAGAGTGAGAAATGAGGAAAGGGAGGTGTTCACTCCCTTCTTCTCAGGATATCTACAACCCTTACCCGTGTATGGCAGTAACCGGAACACCAAGTGGTGTTGATGCTGATGCAGAATTCACACTCTTCTCTCTCCACTGAAATGGTGATGTTGGTCAGTGTGCAGCCATTGCACCAAATTGCTTTCCAACAGAAGAAGAGGACATAAAACTTAGCTGTTTTCATCCTGCTGTGGGGAATGAACCAGAAATTGGATTAGATCATCTCTCAGATTCATCTCAATCCATGATCGGTACTTGGACTGCCCAAAAAGCAAGGCTGAGTTTATTCCTGAAGAGGAGCTAAAATCCATTAATCCCTTAGAGAAATAGCCCAACAAATTTAGTTTAGTTCTTAGAAACCTGAAAATCCATGAATTTTGAAAGTCACCCTCTCTCAAAAGAGACAATCAAATGTAGCTTTTGAGACTTACCTGTATTTCCTGGTCTGTCTAGATGATTAGGAAGGAAAAAAAAAACTCTGTAGACAGGGTAAAGTCACAAGCTCACCTTTTATACAAAATCAGGCGTAACTTATACCTTGGGGATTTACAGGGCATTAATGTGACCAGTACTGGCTCAGGGCTTGCCAAAAGAGGATAAATGTTTAGATAGACAGTGGGATCAAATTGGGTTACAACATTCTAAGACAAGACATCATCATGTTACCAGAGATGTTCATTTTGCAAACCTTGGCACCCCTCCAATCCTTGCTTCCCAAACCCCTTTACCTTTTCAGTTTACTTACAACTGACTCATTTGCTACAGTTTCTTTAATCTGAGTAATTAAAAAATAACACCTGACATTTCTAGAACTTTAAAGTTTGCAA